>NW_015090803.1:3187711-3210082 GCF_001431845.1 Calidris pugnax | reverse complement strand
GGGGGGGGGGGGAAATCAGATATTTGCTTGTTTTATAATGGTTGGCTGCTGCATGTGTTCTTCCCCCAGTATTTTATATCAGTGCTGTAGATTACTGTGGCAGAGAGTATCACTGTAGACCTCCGCGTCATTGGGAGCTTCATAGTACTATCTTAGAATGTAAAATATTTTGAAATGTGCAAAATCTCATCCTCCTCCCTCTCAACTCCAGTTGTTTCTGCTCTACCTCCTTATCTCTCTCAGCTTGTTCCTTCCTCCCCAGCCTCTGTTAGTCCCAGACACTAAAATACCTGCTGAACAAATTTTGATTATGATTTGGAAAAGAAGTGTGTTGCAAAGAGTTGAGGGAGAGGAGAAGGTTCTGCTAAGTTTTTGGCTGATTTGAGAAATAACCAGTCCTGGATGCTTAATGGAAAAAAACTGAGAGCTTCCAAACCTTGTTAGTGCCACCCGTGTCACTGTACATGACAGTGCCTGAGCATGTGTGCATTTTCAGTAGTCGATGTGTTAACCCTGCAGCAAGAAACCTAAAATAAATCAGAGTTGTAAGAAGATTGCTATCTGCCTTAGCACTAAGCCCTTATTTATTTGTAGTAGATTGCTAAGAGGGAGGTGCTCGGCTCCTCTTTGTATAGAACATGGTGGGTGGTAGAGGACAAAGGAGGTTGCGGGAGGGTCTGTGGGTGCTCCTCCTTCTCTGTCAGCATGGCTGGAGCCCTTGGTGGGTGTGTGTTGCTGTGGCTTCTGGTCTCTGGTTTGCCCCAGGGCTGCAGAGCCCTGCAGGGGTTGGCACTGCCACACCTCCCTTTCCCATGCCCTCTGCACAGAAGGAGACATGTCTCCAGTGGGGCTCCCTGAAGGACAGCAGCTCTGCTACACGGCAGCATATGGTGGCTTCAAAATCCTTCTCTGGAACCACATGGAAAAGAAGCACTGTGCCAGACTGTCTGGCCTGTTTTGTTTGCTTTCCTTTTTATTTTTAATGCTTTTGTTGCAAATTGGGAGGAGAAGTCCTCAGCAGCTCTCCTGCGAGCAGGCAGCCAGAGGAGAGTGTGGGTGCACATGTATGGAGGATGCTGCTGGGAATGCCTGGCTGCCCAGCTCTGCTCCTCTCGGGGTTTTAGCTGCAACTCCAGCTATTTCTACCATCATAAGGTCCCTCTTATCCAAAGTTTGCTCCGGCTTCATTTGCATGGGTATATAGGCACTATCTTCCTATCCTTACCTGAAAGCTTATGTAGGTGGCTAAGACAGGAGGATTTATTCTCTAATTTTAACATTTTTAACAGTCTGTGCCACAGATGGGCATCTGTCGCTTCCTGGTTTTCCCAGTATCCCTTCCAGCCTTCAGCATCCTGGTTACTGCTTGTCTTGGGACAGGGTTGTGCAATTTTTCTGTATTTGGACTTGAATACCCAGAGCAGGAACACGTGTTGGGGATTATCTCAGCAGGCCTGGTTTGGACACAGCACCTGCAGCTCTCTGCCCTCTGGGAGCACCGTAAACGGTGACAGTCATAAATGGCAAAAACCTTGCTTAAACCCAAGTAGTATTCCCTGAGCACCAAAACACTGAAGAGAATGCAGATCTAAACAAAAAATGTGTGCACGTGCCATGTCCTTTAAGTTTTAGGAGAAGGCCAAATTCCTCCAGACTTCCTGTGGTCTCCTGTGGTCCAGGACAGCACCTGAAGAGGTCTTCCTGCTTCCACTTATCTTCTTACCAAATTTTTTGAACTGATATTCTCCCTCTCAATCTCTACAAATTCAGTAATTGCTCATGCAAACTTGTGCTTGCACTGGAGATGAGATACAGGCCCCTTGAAGCTGGTGGTACTCCCCTGTGTTACCTCAAGATGGCTGGTTTCAACCCTGGCTTGTGTTAAGCTAAACCAAGGCAGCCAGAAGGTACCTTTGAATCATTTTCTGTGATTTTATGACGATTGCTGCCCATGTTGCGTGTGCTGTTTGCAATATTATTCCCCAACATCTCCGTGCCCACCATGGACCCAAGACTTTGCCTCCTGGAGCTGTGTGCTAATTAGCAGGATTTTTCTTATGGAACCACGTAGCATTGATCCAGGCTCAGTCGGTGACAAGGTCAGTGATTGTCAGCCAGAGAGCTGCCAAAGGAGGACTGTAAAATGAACATGGCCTAATGAATGTAAAGCTCTTCTACAGCCTGTGGTAGGATTTTCAGTGTGCTGAAACACAGAACATATGTGATTTATCTTCACGTACTATGTTCCTTACCTGGGTAAGGTTGCTCACAAAGCACTTCTGAGGGCTTTCAGAGAAGTAAATTCTGCCAGGACAACGGCTACAAGCTTTGGTCTGCTAAGAAACTTTAATGAGCATATATTTGTTTACTGTGTTAAATTATTATTTGGTAATGGAAGAAAATAGGAAATGACTCAGACTGCAATAAAAAGTATTTTTTTTCCAATTGCAGCAAATGTATTGCATAGCAGTTTGTGGTTTATAAGTAAATAAATAATGAAAGATGCTATTCCAAATAAACCTGCTTTGTTTTGTGTTGGTTTCAAAACATCAGTGCAAGATATGTAGCAATAGGTAGAAATGAAGGGAGAAACCTTACAGAGGTGAAACACAGGCAAGCTTTGATGAACACAAAATCTTTTGGCTTTTTTTTATTTTCTTTCTGTGCTTTGCAGTTTGCCCTTTCAGTGTTCTTATCTATTCTCCTTGTTTATGAGGGGTTTTTTTTTTTTGTTTGATTCCCATGTGTTTGCCTGCAAAACATTACCGGTAAGCAGAAACTAATTGTCTGCAGTGTACAGCTCTCTTGGGACTTTGAGCTTCTTGAAGTTCACTTGGCTATATTGCTGGTTTTCTTCCCATTTTCAGAAAATTTGACTGTGAGTGCAAAGGATTTGTGTAGTAGCCATAATGCATTTTATATGATAAGCAGAATATTAAGATCCCAAAGCAATGGAAATGACTAAATGCTTGCAAAGGACAATGAGTGGCTACTTCCTGAGCTGAAAGATATGAGTATTGTGATAAATAACACATGCCAATGTATTAGCAATTATCTCTGACTTCAGTGTAACAGAAGATCCTCAGCTTGCTTGATTTATTTTGCAGTGTGTTGTGTGAACAAATTATCTTTATCCTGATCATATATATTAATCTACAATATCACTTGACTAGTTGCTGTATTCTTTGCTGAAATATATTAGGTGAATTTATTTTTCATGAAGAAAGACTATTTATCGAGATCCTAAACATTCTAATACTTCAATTCACTGCTGCAGTCCTGCCAAGTGCAATTTTCTGAATGTGGAATCAATGAAACTTCAATTTATGTAGGCTTTTTATCAGTTTTCAATATTTCTACCTTCTTCCTTTTGGACTTTAAAAACTTGTTTTACATCTCTCTTATTTCTGTGTAGGACTCTTTATTATGGATCTCACTGGACCACTTAACCTCACTTTGCTTTGCCACTGACAACAGTGGATAAATACGGTAGTGAAAACATGAGATTTTATTGACTTTACCAAAAAAAGAAAAAAAAAAAGCTGCAGAGATGAATTTAGACAAAAAATCCTAGAGCTTCCAAAATGAGTTTTAATAGTGAAAGAATCCCTTTTCTTCAAAACAGTTAATAATTCAAAGCTTAAAGAACTAATTTAGTTTTTGGTGGCTTGGGTTCAGTCCTATGTCAGTCTAATTTGAAGCAGGGGTGCTAAGGAGGGTCTCTTACATGCCAGGTGACTGTTCCCCATCAAATTATGGGCTGGCTTGAAAGAAGCCTCTCTCATTCTCTCTCACCCAGACCTTTCCCACCTTGTATGAATAATTGAATAATCATTGGGGCAGTGCAAGAGACTAAAGCTATAGCCTGTGAGGTATCAGGGATGTAGGGCCTTGAACCCAGAGCTCCTGCATCCTGCTGGAGAAGCCCACGGTCCCTGTGGGACATCGTGCTGTCAGATTGTGCCCTACATTTTAATGTTCTTTTCTAGTTTGGACAAAGGCAGGATAATCCACCAGCTATTCTTACTGACCTGCATTCTCATCACTCCCTCAAAGAGACATTACAATGGGCTGCGTAGCCATCTCTGTAAAAGGTTTTCATACTAATACTGTAAGACACACTACTAAATCCACAGGGATACCCTGTTGCACTCCTGGCTCTCAGGCTTCTTTCTTTTGTACAAAGCAAAACGTAGCTTATTCCCATTGTAAACAATGCATGTTCTTTATCAGTAGCTTTGATTGTCTGAGGCTGTGCAAAAACCTACCATCAAGCCCATTTGGTTTATAATTAAACCTAAGCTCATTTGGTGGTCAGGGAGTCTTGATTTTTTGATTTTTTTTTTTTTTTCTTTTTCTGCACTAACTCAGTGATAATGATAATACTGGTAATGATGAGAACTAATCTGTGCCTTCTTCACTGAAATGCACTTCACTAGTGTAGAGCACAGGTACGGAGGTTTCAGTAGATAAAAAGAGGAAATGCTAGAGAGGGGAAACCTCTGTTCCCATAATGAGAGGCAGGTGTCAGAGACTGAGTACAGATTTCTTGCTGTTCAACTTGCAGTATGAGCTGTGGACCTTCTGGATTCAGCACTGGCTTCACTGAAGGTGAAGGCCAAACTCCCATACATTTTGTTCATGTTTTCAGAAGAACTGTCTCTGCGCCATCTTGTGTCATTTGATCCTGACCTTAACACGAGCACCACGGAGACTTTATTATTTGTGTTAGAGTAGTAATGGATCAGGCCCGTGACTCTGCTAGGTCCTGTGCAAATGAAAAAGAAAAGAGTAAACCTTGCCCCAAATAGTTGAAAAGATTCAGATAGGAGACAGCAGGTGATGAAAGACATGCACTAAAACTCATCATGCATTAGAGGTTGGCCTCATACCTGGATGTTGTGGCATCTTCACCACCGTCTCTGTATGCAGAAAAGGTTGCACAAGCCTGAGGCCGTGCAAGGTTTAGGCAGGACTTTTCCCACTGCTTGAGGAAATGTTTTGCCTAGAGGTCATTGCATTCTAAGAAATGAAGCTACTAGAATAGTAGGAAGAGAAGGAAACCCTATATTTTTAGGCTTTGTCAACTAATGTTTTAACATGACTGTGGCAAATTACTCAGCAAGAAGTGAAAATGTCAGTAGTTCAATGCTTGTTTGCACAGCATGTTCCTGCCAACTCTATTTCTTCCTATACATCCATATAATAAATAAGTGCCTTTCAAAGCTGAGGACATGGTAGAGATCAAGCTTGTAAGAGAAAACTGCTGAGCTCGGCCCATTTTGGTTCCAAACTGCCAGCTCTGTCCCATATCTGGCAAGTGCACAGTTACAATCCACAGGACAAAATGTAAAATGAGAAAGTAAAGAAGACTGTAAAAGAGGTACTGTCAGATCAGATCTACTGCGGCACTCTGGCTTAGACATAAACTTAAGGTCATTGTACATAGAGACAAGGAGGTTGTAGCGAGGTGGGTGTTGGTCTCTTCTCCAAGGTAACAGGCAATAGAACAAGAGGCCACAAGTTGCACCAAGGGAGGTTTAGATTGGATATTAGGAGAGATTTCTTCACAGAAAGGGTTGTCAAACATTGGAACAGGCTGCTCAGGGAAGTGGTTGAGTCCCCATCCCTGGAGGTATTTAAAAGATGTGTAGATGTGGTGCTGAGCGATGTGGTTTAGTGGTAACTTGGCAGTGCTGGGTTAATGGTTGGACTTGATGGTCTTAAAGGTCTCTCCCAACCAAAAAAGTTCTGTGATTCTATGAGATGCAGATTCAAGTTGCAGGTGGAGTTGTGGTGGAGGCAGGTCTGAGTGTGGCTGTGTCAGGCTGCCTTACGGCATTTCCCTGAGCCCAGCCTAGCCTGGTCCTCCCGTTCTCACATCAGGACAGCCTCACTATACTCATTTGTTCTTACATTACGGAAAGGGCTATTTATTACCATCAGCTCAGGAAATGACCTAATGTGGCCTTGTAAGGCAGAATTAATTTGCAATGACTCCAGCTGAAAGTTGGCCGTCTTTTAACTTAATAACTGGAGAACTGTCAGCTTCCTTTGAAGTTAATAGCAGTTGTGATGTTGAAATAGAAATTTTCGTAGAGGAAAGCAAACTGGAGTTGATTTGGGTTTGCAGTGTATAGCGTTTTTCTCAGTGGAATAAAGGGAGAGTGAGAGGGGTGTTTAGCTATTAAAAAAAAATCCTTTTGTGTTTAAAGAGAACTTTTACTACATTGTGCTTTTTGAATACAAACTTAGCAATGATGTTTTGCAGTTAACATTCAAGCTGGAAATATTTAAAATGTGAGTGACTCTTGTAAGTTGTGTGTTTTTTCACAGCGGGGACCACACACTGCAAATAAATGCGAGCCTATTTTGGGATGCAATTTTCTGCAAAGGTGTATGAAGCCCTGTTTTAATTAGTTTTTCCTTAATGATCAGAGGAACGGCTCAGCTGTAGGATGAATACAGGATTTATTGCTCTAGATGCAGAGGTTGTTTATTATTATTTTTCCTCTTTAAGTTATGTAAACTTCAACAAATTGGTCATTTTGGATTATCAGCGAGCAGATCATGTGTATGCATGTGAATGTGCAAAATGTAGCTGTTTCTAATTTAAACTAGAGTTTATTACTGCCACTGGATCTGCTTCATTGCTGCTAATGAGGTTTTAGGGATCCTCATAATGTAACAGCATGAATAACCTTTTGTTAAAATAAGGCCACCCAAAGTACGTGAAGTGGTGGATACTATTCACATTATTGGTTTAGTGCATTTAGTTCTCATGAAGGGGCTGGATGATAGTCCTTCAAATTGAAGAGCCCTCACTCCCCAGTGCATGCCAGAACAGGATTAAATCCCTCCAACTCCTACTATGGTGGCTTTAATCATGATCCCACTTGATATTAGCCAAAATGTATTAACATCTGATAGTTGTTAGGCCCTGTGAAAGGTGTTGGTGGTTTCTGTTCAGTTCATGTTGGACAGGTGTCCACATCAGAGAGGACCTCCATCGCAGTGAGCACAAAGGCACATGCTCCTGGACAAGCCTGAGGATGAAAGTCCAGGGAAGCAGAGTTCTGCTGCTGCCACTGCTGGGAAAGGTTTCCTTCAAATGGCATTATCAAAGCGTCCTCAAAGGGGAAAGAGTTACAGTGCAATTAAGGAAAATCAAGAATATTTCAGATTTAGTCAAGGTTTTATGAGTACTTGACTGCATGTATCTCTCCATCTGATAAACAGCATAGACAGGTGAATAATGTATTTGTACTTAAGTCTGCATTAACTTTATATTAATCCATCTCTCTCAGGTCATTTTCTGCCATTTCAATTCCCTGAGCAACGTTAAACAAATGATGTTTTGCTTCTGCCAAGTAGTCAAAGACGTTTTTCCTTCCTTTTCTCAGCTGATAAATTGTTTATTAAGAGATAAATCCAAACCCCTTTCCTTATTGATTTTAATCCCACCCCAATGAGTAGTGATCAGAACATGTTTATACCCAGTAGCCCAAAATTATCAACCCAAGGCTCTGACCTGTCAGCAATTTTCTTATGCATAGTTTTGTAAGAAGTGTTATAGCTCTGTGATCAGAATGGGTGAGGATATGTCATGCCCTTGGTGGATACAAATACAAATCAGCCTGATCAGAATGGAGATTTGAGGTTTTACACCAGTTCTTTGTTATGTGCACATGGACCCTATTTGTTGGGAACTTTAGTGTTCTGTGGGAACTTAGTTTTCCATAGCATTCAAAAGACACATGTAAACGGCAAAGTCCCTTGAAAGTGCTATGTTGCTAGTCTCATTTCTGGTTGACTCATAACATAAAGGTAACGATTTAGCAAGTATTCACAAATAAAGTAAATATCTGAGTGTATATTCCCTTTTATCACAACTTTATAGAAAAGATCTCAAAATACTTACCATCCATCCCATTCTGCGAGATTGGAAAGAGTTAATTTGAGCATCTTGGTTAAATTCTAGGTCAAGAAACCTGTTATAATCCCTGTGTTGTTTTCCTTAGGTAAAGTGTCACTCACTTCTTATCCAAACTTGCTGTTTGATGTTTCTGGGCACTGTAAATCAGACAGTTCATTTGCCCTCCAAGGTGGTTCTGTTTCAGCCATTAGTGAAAAAGACAAATGATTCTTATCTAGTTTTATAAAAAACAGAACCTGTAGGTGAAAAAAAAGCATTCTCTAGATAAACATCTCCATATTGCCAACTTGATTAAGTTTGTTATTCTAACTATTGTTGCGAGTCCTTGGGACTATTATTCATATCAGATATGATAAATATACATTATTATTGTAAATACAAGCTATGTAACAAAGGTTTGTTTCTTCACATTAGCTTTTGCTCTGTACATTTATAGTTCACTGTTTTAGCTGCTTATCTGCTCTCTACTTCTATGCAATTGCCGTTTATAACTTCCCCATTTCATCAGAAAATAATCATACAAGTGTAAACTAATTTTACAGTTTAAAATAAATTTAAAAATTAAGAAGTCATTAGAAGGCAAAAAAAAAAAAGAAAAGAAATGTAGAGACAGCTTTACAGCTTGAAATATTTTTGATATACTGACATGCATTATCAGAGATGTTCCACCTTTTCTTTGGCTTCGATCTCCTCTTTCTTGTGCGAACTTCAAAACATACATTTTTCATCATGTTGCATAAATTTGCCAGTGAGACCAGATGTACAGAAAACTTTACATTTATTAACTAGCTGCGGAAAGACTCCAAATATGGCACTATTGCATAATTTAAAGGGAGAAGGAAAAATACTAGTGTCTAAAATGTCAACTTTTGTACCTTAGTCCATACAGCAGCCTTCTTGAAATCTGCAGGAAAAAACCCAAAGCTGTTGTGACAGTGGGAGCCTCAATGGGGATAGCTGGTTTATTGTTGGGACCGGGTTACCATGGGGCAGCAAGGCCCCACTGATTAAGGGCCACCAAGGACCATTCCTCTCTGCTGTCAGAATCACGGGAGGCTCACCACTATTTTGAGCTGAGTCAAGATTTTATTCAGGTTTGGTCTGCGCCACTTGCTATCTTTCAGAAGAATTTTTCCATCCAGTGATAAATTCAGGAAGAAACATCAAACTCACTGATCCTCTTAAGCCAATGTCTGGTGTTTCACTTGTTTTATCTTAGGTTTAAGAACTTACTTAGGAAAAACCTCCTGCTGAAGTCAGTGGATTTGCTGAGTGAAGGCGAAGTTTTTACCTTTGGTTGAGTTAATGTAAGTTGTTTCAGAATTAGAAGCACTGCAATATATTTTGCATTATATTTAGGTTTTTGTTTGCACTACAGTAAATTAACAAAGTCATTATTGTCAACAATTGCCTTGCAATTTTAGCACAAATCTGGTGTTATACAGATGCTTGTTGAAAAGCCCTGGTGTGAAAACCTCAGTTGTTATGTAAACAGAAAAAGGGGCAGTACGTTTCTAACCTTCATTGTTGCTGAATGAACATTGAAAGTATGACATTGTAAGGACTCACAGAATCAAAGAAGTCCTTTTTAGATTTTATACTTCTTGACATATATTTGAACTCTTGAAGTTTCAGATCCTGTCTGGTTTGTATTTGTGTTGGTTTTGGTTTTTAGCCAATCTCATGAGATTCAAATGTACAGGTTTGACAATAGTAACATTATTTGTGTGTTTTGGGGACTAGTAGTTCAACTTTCCAGTCTGGTCAGATAACAGAGTTAATGTCAAGCTCTTCAAGGGGAGAATAGAGCAACCCAGTACCATAAATCTAACCCGTTACTGTTTTAACAACATGTGGTGCAGTACCAGTTATGGGAATTCAGGACTATGGAAAGCTTCTGCTTCCCACATTAAGCAAATGCGGAAGATCCAAACGTACCTGCCAGCTCCTTTCTTGAACTGAACAGACCCCGAGAAGGACCATGCAAATAAGTCTTGTTTCTTGGTAAGCAGAACTTTGAAATGTTCCTTCTTACCCCCTTTAAAGCATAACTCGATTTTGCCCTTCCATTAAGTAATCGGCCAGATGAGTATTCAAAGCCTTGTGATCCCCATTTATCAACTCAAATTAAATGTTTCTGACCAGGTTTATCAACTAGGTATGTTTTAATCAAATTAAATGACATTTTCAATGAAATAGTAAGTGCACTCGGCATTTTTCTTATTGGTCCAGTGGAGGTAGAAGAGGCATTTACATCCTTTGAACATGAAAAGCACTCGGTGTCAGTCCCTGTTTGTTATTGTGGAACATGACAGTTATCTGAAGAAAACCAGCAGGATTTAATCTGACAGCCCAGTAAGGGAAGAGTGCCACCAATCTAATTATCCAGTAATCTAGTCAGAATGGGAGTAATTCTAGGCCTTTCTCAGTCAGTTAATCACATTTCCCATGCATTAGCAACTGCACATGCAGAGCTTTTAGGGATGAGCTCTTAGCCCGATGTAGTCCGTGGTAGACACAAGAGGAGCATCATGTCATTGGCTTTGTTTGTTGTTGGGCTGTTTTTTCTAAATTATGATACAGTGTTTCTGTTCAGATTTGTTTTCCCTCTTTCAGAAAGCCCTCTGTTGATAATTTTTCAGTTCACCATCAGCCACTAACTACAAAAGAGACATTTTCATTTTGGATGTCCCAAGAAAAGCAGTATCATCCTTTACCATTGATAATATTCTCAAAAATTGTCTTTTCTCCATTCTATTTTTTTCTTCTCTCTAATGCCCTCAATATGGTAAACTAAGGGGTATAATGAATAAAAAACCCTCAAACCCTAGCATTTAGCCGAAGATTGGCAAGATATCTTCAGGCCAGGTGTCAAACAACATGACATATCTGTTGTATGTAAGGTGGGTTGGAGGGATTATTCAGGGAGAGAAATTCATTTAGTTTGTGACAAAAGTTCAGAGGTTTGGGTTTTCTGCTTTTGTTGTTTTTTATTTAACAGTGCTTAAGGCTTGCTGCTTCTATTTGCTAGTTGTGTGACAGGCACATTTATCCTCCCTGTCATTTCTCCCCCCCACGTTTTATTGTCAAGCCGGGGGAGAAATTATTTCATAACTCTGTCCTCAGAGGTACAACTCGCCAGCCTGAAATATCTACTTTGGATTGTAAGTAGTTGGAGGGAAAAATGCTGATCTCTGAATGTTTCATCATTTTTTGCTAGGGCAGCAGACCTTGTACTGTCATATATTTATTTTTTTTTTTTTGTGGTCCAACCCACTGTTCTTTTAAGTGGGCAAGATATATCTTACTCTTATTTCAGTAGAAAGATGTGTTCTAAGTGTGTGCCTTTCCTACACTTTGTATTTGAGAGAAGTTTCTTGGGTGCTGCCTGAAGATGTTTAAGTTCTTGCTTCTCAGCTTTCCTTGTGTCAGAAGAGGGTTTGAATTCCCTTAAAGTTTAGATATCACCAAGCACCTTGTGGCTTTGTTAATTCCTCACAGGACTGCAATGGTGAGCCTCTGGACAGCATCATGGTACATGCACAAGACACTGTACATAAAGCAGAACTAGATTTCCATTATAAAAAGACAAAAAGAAAGAAAAGAAAAATTCCCAGTCAGATTCCTTCCCTAAGCCTTGCTTGATGGGAAGAGTGTTAATGCACCTGACTTGCCTGCAAAGCTGCTCTTTGTCGAGCCAGGCCAGAACATCAACTCTGCGTGGAAAGCCAGGAATGGGATTTCCGTCTCTGTCTAGAAGAGGCCTTGTTAATAAAAATAAGTTTGGTGGTCTTCCCATGCTTTGGTGGTCTCCCCATGGGCTTTAAATGGGGTCTCAGCTCAGTCCCAAACCTCCTTCTATCTCCTTCCAACAGTGCCGTAAGGAGAACACTTTGGATCCAGATGTTGCAGTTCAATTTTATTTCTGCTTTATCTGAATTCCTTTCATCTTTCTCACCTTGTTCCTCTGAAAGAGGTTGAACTGAGTGAATAGGGTTTCTGCAGCAGCAGTCTGTACAGACTGGTTGTGCATTTTACAGCTTTCTCCTTACTTGTGTAACTCTGGGTGTTGTCACTGACAGTGGGAGCTGATTTAAATGGAAGACTGGTTGTTTTCCATTTCAGTTTGACAGGGAGGTGGTGGAGGTCAGAAACGGAGAAGCTGGCATCAGGGATGTGGGTTTTTCAGAAGGCCAAATGGCTCCAATTAAAAATAACAATAATTCCTTAAAAAGAGATACGAATGTCTCCTTTGAAACGCTAGTGACTAAATAGAAGTCAACAAGGAGGCATTACACGCCAAAAGGGAGAATGGGAAGAAATGACCCTGCTAGATGAATCGAGCTAAAATTCATGCCAAGTTTGGCATTTTACTTGCAAATGAGTACCAGATCTGAGCTGATCTTCAAAAATGCATTTGCAAAGATTGAAAACAAAGTACGTAAAAGCCTTCTTTTTTAATTTTAACGTAGTAGAAACAGCAGTTTCACAGCACCTCTAAGAACTGAAGGTGCTAGCGTTACATACTGGGGTCTTGTAGCATCATGTAAGCAATTGTTAATATGTCTAAAGCATTTATATTTTTATAGTTGCTAGCAATGAATAACAATGTATTTAGTATGCACATATGGTTCTTGAAAACATTATTTCATATTTAGGAGCTTTGGATCCTCCTTTTCTAGGTTGTTTTTTTTTTTTTTTCCTGGTTACTAGTAATCCGTAACCTTTAGAAATATTAGTGTGATTCCCCTCCTGAAGTTCTTCAGGAGCCCTCTTTCATAGTTATTCTTCAACAAAGTACAAATAAATTAAATTCCTACTTTTGGATATGCTACCTGTGTGCACAATTTACTTATGTGATTGACTTTTTGAGACCGTGAAGCCAGCATATTGAAAGAAGCAGGACTTGTTATTGCTTTTAGAGATTT
The DNA here is from genome assembly GCF_001431845.1 of Calidris pugnax. Classification (NCBI taxonomy): domain Eukaryota; kingdom Metazoa; phylum Chordata; class Aves; order Charadriiformes; family Scolopacidae; genus Calidris; species Calidris pugnax. The sequence goes on along the minus strand of NW_015090803.1, from coordinate 3,197,218 downwards.
GTGCTTTGTTTTGAGTATTCCCTACATGGATAAATAAGATACACGTGCTTTGCTTGACTTTTTTCTTAGAAGAACTTTTGTAAGTAAAATTACCTCAATCTGCAGATAGGGACCTGTGGAACCAACCTCATTAAGTAGAAAAAAGCATCTTCAGCTCCAGGAGAGATAGGAGAAGTGAAAGGTTTCCTTGTCTTTTGAGGTCCGTTTTAATTGGTTATTTAAATTGTGATTAATGAGTGAGATGTTGAGACTCAGAGCATCAGTTTTAAAACTCCTGCTTAACAGCACAGCAGCAATGCATAGCTATGTACAAATCTGAAGGTCCTTTCACTGCTTTATACCTTGGGTCTTACGTTTCTCCAGTGATGCTGAGCTGTTTGTCAGCAGACACTTTGATTTCAGTGTTCAAATTAATATCTGCTGAATGAGCAGTGCTTTGCAGAAGTTGAGCTTTGTGTCTTGTTCATTCTTAACAAGAGGGCCTGCTGCTGTCTAAGGAATTTCCCCAGTGACAAGAAGGGCTTTGTGGAAAGAGAAAAGGGAAAAAAAGACCTTGACTGATGTAAGGGAATTATCAGTCTGCCTTTCTGTACAAGGAAATAGCTCTGGACTTTGAACTCTGGAAAATTATGATGGGGTTATAATTTCAAATCTCGATGTAATCCGTTGGGCCTTCCATTTTTACACAATTTTTAACTTTTTTGTTTCGGTTTGCTGTTTCATATTAATAATCTGTGGTCTCGTTCCTGACTGATTTATTCCATGTAGCTGCTGTAATCTTTCAATCTGTTTTCCTCCATTAAGTGGAAATACTTTGGGTTGGAACTGCAACGTTTCTATTTAAACAGAACATGAATTTCAGCCTCATTTATTAGTTTAGGTTTTGTCAGACTTGCTCAGTCCTACTGCTAGGACCGTAAATACCAACATTACCAATAGCATTGCTCTGCGTGAAAACATTCATCTTCCCCTCTTCTTCAAGATCAACAGTGTACTGTTGTGACTGTCTGTGTGTACCGAAAGTACACGGGCCAATGCTGAGAGACAAAAGGGTTTGTGGTCTGTATAGTATTTGTAAGACCATGTGAGGAGAAGGAGGCCCAAAGAACTTAAATCATTGGTTGGGGCCATATATCAGAGCTTGGCATTATAACCCAAGTCTTTTGTCTCCCAGCATAACACTCAGGTGCCACACCAGTCACTGGCTTTCACCTTTGCTAGGTCAACCCTTGAGGTTTCAACGTCTAAGAGATGTTGTATATAAAGATGTTTATTCCAGGCAGCTTTTCAACATACCACTGAAGCTACCCCAGTAAGCCCTGGAGGTCTTACGCCCGTATCCAGAGCCAAAGCTGGAAATGTTCTGAAGGGTTATTTTTCTTGGTTTTTCTTTTTGTTCTGTGTGTGGGTTTATTTTTACTAGAGCTCTACCTAACAGGACATTAAATCATTGATTCAAAATGTTTAAAGAAAAATATTGAAGTAAAAGAAAATACTACAGTAGACAAACCTAAAAGGTCAGCACATACCACAGAAAGTGCTGTGAGTATTGGAAATATGTGGCAAAGTCAAACTTATGCAATGAATGGAAAGAATGACCTTTTAAGGGCGCCCTTCCTCAGCACTCCATGTTCTCCATTTTGACATCTGCAGCTTCATCTTCAGGCTGTCCCCTGCTTATGATTTCCTCTGATATTTATATTATTTTTCATTTTTTTAAAAGGACTTAAATTTCTTTCCTTCCTGTTTCATAATGTGTTTTTGTTAACCATTACTCCATTTATTTTTGCTTTTTCTCCTTTCTTCTTTTCCAGTTTTTAACAAATAGCTTTCTCCCTGGTGTTTCTAAGTTTTCCATTTTGTGATCAACTTTTTTTTCCTTCCGTTCATTTCACTTTACTTTTAGCACCTATAAGCATATTTTTTTCTTTTGTTATTGTCCTATTTTAACCAATTCTGAATCTAGAATGAAGGTCGTGCTTTTATTAAAATGCAAATAATGAAAATTTATGAAGTTGAGAGATTGAGAAAATGAATTGGCAACTAAACCTTCCAAAGGTGAATGAATAAAGAGAGAAGAATTTAGATATTTGATACTTGTAGGCTGGTAGAAAATGACTGTGCTAAATATACCTATCTATGCAGTCCTCTTTTATAAACCTATATATTTTAATCTGTCGGTTTTCCACTGGCTGTCTACTATTGCATTATTTTAAATACCTAAAATATGTGGAGTGCAAAGCTGTCACACTGTGTTTGTGAGGCAAAATACTATATCCTGTTCAAAAACTCTGCAGCATAGGTTGGGAAGTCAGTTTAAAGGACCTGAATCTCTGAGAGATTTGAAATCCTTGACGTCAAAACCTGAAAAAGGAACAAAGTTCAGTAAAAATGCAGTGATGTAAGAGTGTGTATCTATTGGTCTTCTGTGAGTAGCAAGTGAACAGATATGGAAGGCTGAAAGAAGGTGGTTTTTTTTCCTTACACATAATATATTCTTTATTCTCCTTATGTGAATCGTTCAAATATGCTAAACAAATGATATGAACAGAATTATTAATATCAATGATTATCACTCTAGGTTAGCTATGTTATGTAAATACATTAATACAATCTGAGGTGGAGTGACAGTATTGGACAGTCTGTATTTTGGGGGAAATGCTGTTGATATTAGCCAAACCTTTCTGGCAACTCCCTGTGAGCTAGCAAGCAAAGCTCATGGCACACCTTTTGGCAGACACGCTGAAGGTGAGGAAGAGTTGGGGTGCCCTTGCTGGAAAGGGCCTCGGCTCTCCCTCCTGCTCACTTTCTTCTTAGGGAGCTCCTTCATCAGATTGCAAGAAACTGATGTGATAAGCTGAAGCCTGATTTTTCCCATGGGATATTAATAATAATCTACCTTGGGAGGAAGAAAGATGGAAACTGTGTTGACCCTTGAGACCATCCTGAATACATCAGTGGTCAAAATAAATGGAGCATTTCCTATTAAAGATTAAGTGTTGTAAATGTGATGAAAGACTAGATGTGGGTCAAAAAGGCAAACAATGACTCTGATCTGACTTAATCATCCTTATTTCACAAGACAGTCAGTCGCCCGTGTTACTCTGAGCTCCCAGAAAATCCTGGTGTTATCTGGTGAATCCAGGCAAGAGAAGAAGGTTGTTACTGTGGCTCTTCTGCTGCTTCTGTGACTCATCTGGCAGTCCCCAGCAGGTTGCTAAAATGTCAGAGATCTCTGGGTGTCTATGCATCCAAAGAAAATTTTAATTAAAAAAAGGAGAGAAAGGAAGAAAGGGAAGAAGGTCTGGGGTTAGGAAGTCCGTAAGAGACTTTTTGCTCATATGGCTTCTTGCATACGGCAGCCTCAGAGATGTGCTTTGGTCTCTTATTGCTCATCAGGAAAGTGATGGTGCCCTGCAACCCTAAATAGATTCATGGGAGCAAGCGGTTCCCTTCGTCTCTGATCAGCCAGCCTGCCAAACAGGTAGAGATCCAGTTTGCATAATAACATTCCCTCAAACCGTCTCCTTAACTTTGGTTTCTCCTTGTACTCATCTGTACTGCTTATCCAGCACTTGAAATCTGTCCTCTGCCCTGTAAAGGACAGTGAATAGCTGTGCTTGAGCCTTGTGCTGGGCTGGCAGGTGGGAGACCTCTTCAAGACATTTCTGTGCCTTCGCTGGCCTTCCTGCCACCATTTTCACATGCAGGCTCATTACTGGGCATCTCTGTGTTCACTACAGCACGTGGAGGTAAAAGGTGCCCTTCCACAAGGTTCTTTAATTATAGTACTTGATAAAAAATAGAAAAATTTATTACTGAGCTGTTTTTAACTGAATATATGTCTGGAATATTGAATTGAATATACTGGACTTCTCAGCATCCTTGTTTAAAACAGAAAGAGGCATCTTGATTTCTGTTCGAAAATTTTTATTACTGCGTCAAAGAAAGTGTTATCAATCTGTCAAACTCATTCAGTAACAACTTACTTGGATCAGGTACAAGTGTTTCCTTTGCTACAGATTTATTTCCAGAGTCAGACTAGGCAAAGAGTGAGACTTTTTTTTTCTTTTTTTTTCTTTTTTTTCTTTTGTTGCCATCATTAGCACAACCTCCTTCAGGACAAATTGATTTAATATGTGGAGCACTAGGGTTGTACTCATTTTGGAGATCTTTAACTGCCTTCAGAGAGCGCGGGGCTATCTGAAAACAGGCACAGTGCAGCACAAATACAAATGTCTCGGCTGCTCCCAGTGCACTGCAAGGCATGCCTTCCACAGACAAATTTTTTTCATTGCTTGCATGGATGCTGGCTTTTCCCAGAGAGCCCTCTCTTGGAACACGTTACTGGAATGTGTTAAACTATGCCATAAATAGAGTTAGCACACAGTCGCATCCAAATGATAGTTTTCTTAGAACTGAAGAGAGAGATCTGTATTTGCAGGCACAGCACATGAAAATATTTTTATTCCAAGCTTTGTCAACTCTGGAGTCTAATTAAAAAGCATACCTCTCTAGGTATAGAAATTTAAATGCTTTTAGTTCTTGGGGTTTGTTTTGGTTTTTTGTTTTGTTTGTTTTTTTCAAATGCCATCAGCGTTCAAATAGTAATTTACAGGCCAGTTCTTCCAGCAGATGTCTTTTTCCTGCAGATCTGATTTAAGAAGTTGTTCTGCTGGAGAAGATCTAATGGGACGCAGTTCTAATACCAGGATTTAATTGCTCTTGCTTTCAAAGTGATAAGTTGGCTGATTACGTTACGGAGGCTAGATGGGAGAAAATGGAACACTATTTGTCAGAATTTTAGATTTATTTTAGATACCTATAGATGCAAATAGGCTTGCAGGGAGATTTAAAAAATCCTAAAGTATTCCATCCTAAGTATGGAAATTCCATAAAAAACTGACCCAGAGTGTTTTTTTGGAAAATCTTGGGCTAATGGTATGTTCTGAATTTCTCTCAGACAATTCAGCTTCTTACGGGAGGAAAAGGTGTCCGAGACTGCAAGTTTTAGTTGTCTTTCTTGGCTCTGTTCACTATAGCTGGAGGGGGTTTGTCAGGTTCTTAACACCCTTAAGAGCAATATCTAATCTTGCACAAGATTTATAAGGTGCATATGTATGCTTTTGGGGCCCGTCTGGGCTATCTTTACTGTTGTGGCTTTATAGAGGAATTACTAGCCCTTAATCCAGCCCTGAACTATAGAAAACCAGTTTTTTTATCTAAGCCTACTGTTATCTGCACCTGTGTTTAAAATAATTTTCCCAAGAGGAGTCTAAAAGCAAAATTGAAATCCACAGGAGGTATTTTTATACTGAGAGTTTAATATTCATTTTAACATGTGTTTCAAACACTTTGTCTCAAGGTAGTTGTTTAGTTGAGGTAAACAGGTTAATTTCAAAAATAGTTTTGATTCATTTTAATTCATTTTTTAATTAAAAAAGTTAAAAGAACAGGTTATTTTTTTCCAAAGCTTAATCTGCAAGAAAGCTCAGAAACATGGTGGCAGAGCAGTGCGTTGTTCTCTTTGGGGCATTTGGGTGTTGTTTTTTTCATCAGTAGTACCCCAGTAGCACTCTAGCTGTGAGTTTTGGAAGAGGAATATCAGGCTAACAGTTTGCAAGGCTTTCTTACCATCTAGGGGGGCATCCCAGAATGTAACTGCTGGCAAGGACGGGCCCTAGGCTGGAAGAGGCACAGGCAAAACCCCTGTCTGATTGATTTAATAGCAATGCCTGGTCATTCAGGGGAAGAAGGGTAATTTGTGATATACTTATTTTATTTTATTTTACTTTATTTTTTTAATTTAATTTAATTTTTTTATTTAGCCCTGATCTAGAGCTGCTTCAGCTGTTTAGAAGACTGTTTGGCTCTGAAGGCAGCTCTTGGAATGGGTCTGGGATGTTCAGCCTCGGAGTAGCGCTGTGGAGTGAGAAACTAAAGGCTTATTGTTTGCTTTTCCTCCCTTTCGGCCCCAGTGGGCTACCACACTCTTGGCACAATCTAAGCATTATTGCATTATTTTTCCTGACATGAAGGCACATTGCTCAGCCTCTTTGCCTTTGGTCAGATATCAGCGACGGAAAATGATGTCTTTGTTGTAGCAGTTTTGTGAGGAGGAGTAGTTCTGGTCAGTATTTCATGGATTCATTTTATTAGTCAAGATCTAAAACCTTCCCTTTTTTCTGCCTGTACAAGGGAGGGATGCTGGTTCCACAAAAGACTGGCTCTCGAAAGACAGTGGGACATTTATTTAAAACCCAAATTTGAATCTTTGAGAACTTTCTTCCTTCCTTGTTTTGTCTGGGACTGGAAACAAAAGGAGCAAAATTGCCCCCTGGAAACAAGCACAGAGACTTTACAGTGCTGGCCGTATGTCTCTCAAAGCTTTCCATTTCAAACTGTGTCTCGGATTTTCCTTACAGCCAAGGAAACCTTGCTGTCTTTCCATGGCTGTGGATTAATGCTGTTCAGAAAGAATGGGCTCAGTGCTGATGGTACAGAGCCCTTGCACTGGCACAGTGACTTCTTTAGCATTTTCACTTTTTGGTGAGATTTGTTTCTGTATGATCTTCCTATCTGCAAGGCTCCAGAATTACATCGTGGCAGGCTCCTGACCCAATCTCTCCAAATTAGAACATCAGAAAACTTTTGTGCAGTAGTCTCTTCTCAGCATTTCTCCAATCCTCTTCCAGAAAGATCTGGAGAAGTTTTACAAAGATTTGGGAAAGTGTTAAAATTTTGGATGCTTCTCATGTGCTGCTGCTTAAAATACCCAGCAGTAAGAGGGGATTTATCAAACAGGGCACCCAGAAGCCTTTCCAAGATCTGGCTGAAACATTGTCTGGGCTTGATACGTGCATCAGCTTGATTCACTGGACTCAATAGTAATTCAGGCTTTTAAACAATGAATCTGTTTTTCTTATCAGTTCTGCTACCTGCCATGTGTGGTTTCCTCGCTTTGAGGTTAAAATCCCTCTCTTCTACCTGGGTTGTGTTGTCTCTGATGTGGTGGATTAGAAGACAGAGGGGATGATAGGGCATGGTGGAGAACAGCATACTCTAGAGGTGTGCGTAGACAAAATGGAAAGGAGAATGAATATGGGGGGAAAGTAAAGAGAAAGAAGGAAACAAAATGTCCAAGTGAGGAGGCTGTGGAGAGAGTTGGAGCCTGGAAAAAGAAGAACCGTTTGGTATCAGCTGCTTCTTGATATCAGTAGAGACTGAACAAAGACAGGGGTTAGCCAGAATGAGGAGGATGAAAATAAAATCTCTGGCAATGAACTTGAGCAACTACTCTTTTGAATACCATTTAAGATAACAAGAAGTATGTAAATTATGAATGTGGAACTAACAGTGTGTAATTGTTGTTGTTGAGTTTTAAATTTTCTTTCCAGACCTGTGTATCTAAATAAATTCCCACCCAGGTAGAATGGGTTGAAAACGTTTGACTAAAGCAGGTGTGTCTGCAGTAGATAGCATTAGAATAGTTATTTTTAGCTAAAAGAAGATGCCACTAATGCTGCATAAACATTAGCTGGTCTCTATTTAATTTGGAGAGGATAGAAGTTGTTCTACCATAGGCCTTTCTCTGCCGTTTCGTTTTTGTATTCCAAGTTAAAATCAATGTATTTTCTGTGCTAATCATGTTACATAGTAGATTTGTAGGAATTCTGCAAGTTTTAGCCCAAATCTGTTTATGAGCTTTCAGAGGAACAGTACTGGCTAAACCTGGGGCTTTTTGAATGAAACTTGGAGGATTAACTGCCTCCACTGAAGCCAAGGGAAATTTTGCCACTCGTGTCAAAGAGGCTTGACATTTCCTCAAAATGGGCAAAATTTATTCTAGATCAGGGAGCTGAGTGGCTTCAGACTTTATAAGGTACCAGATTGCCATAGCTGATAGATGCAAAGCTGCCCGAGTATAGAAGAAATCACTTGCTCTTTGGTGTTCTCTGTAAGTGCTGATTTCTTCTGTCTGTCTCCAACTCTGCTTCTCGGTCTTTCTAAGCGTGCATTGAGGAGTCTCCTTGAGGAAATATTTAGGAGTATTGCAGAAGAAACAGCTATTATATACAAAATGGGCACAGGCAAGGCAGAGATTTAATTTTTTAAACTCATTTGCTGATTTTTTTCCTCATACAATTGCATATGGACAAAAGCTGCTGCACATTTGGCCATGCTGATTTTGGTGGATTTTGTGAGTAATTTTCAGAGAAAACTGGGGCCTTAGGTAAGGTCCTCCTGTCATTTTACAAATTTCTACCTAATGGAATGCAAAATTAGCACTGAGATGGTAAAATACAAAGGGAGTTTGTTCCAAGTTTTTAATTCAGAGCTGGTCACCGGCCAGGTGGTGTGTTGAGCCAGCCCTAAGGCTGGGTGGGCTGTCTGTGCTGCTGGGTGAGAGGCCCCCAGTCTGCTCTGGGCTCTCCTCCTGAGAGGACGCCAACCATCTTTGCACTTGCACAGCATATTTCATCTATGAGTGTGAGTTTATAGGTATCAAAGTCTTGGGCCACTGGTCCTCATGGATTCAGGTAGTGGAATCTATTCTTCTAGCACAGTCCTTGTAGAGTAAATGCCCTAACTTAGAACAGGTAACGGAGAAGAGTTGAAAGATGCTGACAGCCATCAGGAATGAAATGACACTAGGAAGAAAGCTGGGGTTTTTTTCTGGCTTTCAGGACTTGCAGCATACATTGAAGGCCTTCTGCAAATGTGGCTGAGAGACTTTTTGCCCATCTTTGCTCTGGCTGCCATCCCCTGTAACACCCTGGGGCTCCGAAGTAGATCCACATGGTAGCAAGCTTTCTGTGTAAGCCGTCTTGTAGCAGTGAAATCACAGTCCTGCTGAGGTCGTTACAAGATTAGCCATTGATTTCAAGTAATTCCTAACTTTATACTGTTGCCAACGTTTGTACTGTTTAGAACCATAGTGGGATTAATCACCAGCTGATCTGACTCCATGTATGTTCGTTTTAAGGGGAGATGACGGCTCCTGAGGGAGACGCCAATCAACTCGTAGGTTTGGTGAAGGAGGGTGTATTAAGAAACTAGAAGTGTAAAGGCTGATTAAGTGAGAGAAAAGGGTCAATAATGTGGTAAAACTCTGAAAATATACTATAAGCTTCCTCTAATGCTGCAGGACCTCAGATCACTCTGCGCACAGTTTAAATCTTTGCATTGGTGACACGCAGCCATCTTTGTACAGGTACACCACAAGGTTTTCAAGGCACAGCAGTACCCCTCAGTGCTTCAGGCAGGTAGAAAATAGTACTCAAACATAAGGTGTGCAGGGATCCAAACCATGAAAACTGGAATATTAGCCATGAGATCAGCTTAGAGAGGTGCCCGCTTCTCAGAAAATTGTCTTTGGAACATCAGTGGCACGGAGTGAGCTTGGCTTTCTGAGTCTTAACATTGAACTTGCATCTTCCAGCTCTGCTTAGGTGATAAGATCACAATCTGGGGGGTTCAAATCTATGATTTTATTTATTTTTTTTT
>NW_015090803.1:3114327-3187581 GCF_001431845.1 Calidris pugnax | reverse complement strand
CCCCCCCCCCCCCCCCGCCCAAGGCAGTCAAGGAACTCAACCACCCAGGCAACAATAGGGTAGTGATTATAGGGGAAAAAAAATGGGAAGAGTGAGGCACTGCAAGCTGGAGCAGCAAAGAGGAGCAGTGCTGAGAGGCGAGCAGCGTGCCCGCCGCAGTGTGCCAGCAGCAGGCTTCCCAAATTCAGGGGGTGCTTAGAGGCGAGCTGTCTTCCTGGTGGGGAAGGAGCACAGGTACGGTGGGAGCCGGGGTTAAATATAACAAAGATGGAAATGAGGAGGAAATTCCTTTTTAGCACATTTTAGTATGCTCAGCCACCTTGCAAGGTAGGACTGCCGGAGACAGTAGCTGGTTATTAATAGGTGACATTAAATAATTGCCAAATGTAAATGCAATTGAATGCCTCTCTCTGCAGCTGAGTGTTCATTATGCCATAAAAAAGTAGTTGTTTTCCCCCCCTGTGTGGGTAGAAAGGGCTCACAGTAGCAAAATTCAATTTACATGAAAGATAAGAGAAGATGAAATAATCTTTAAGTCATTTTTATTCTGTGTAATTTTATTGTGAACAGATAAACTGTGTATATCATATTGGTTTTGTCCGAGTTTACACGAGATGTTAGATTATTTCGGAAGATGAAAGAGTCAAGGGTAATAATGCAAGTCCCTGTTTATAAATCTGTTTTGCTGAAGTCTCTGACATAAATACATGAAAGTGAAAAATCAGAAAATGAAGAAAACAGCACAGACATTCTCATAATAATTGTGATTCACATAAAAATTAATCACTGCAGCATCTAGCTTGGTCACTGACTGCATTCAAAGTTAAGTACAGCCTGTAGCTTTTCTGTAAAAATCAAATGCTCTTTTTGAGAGTGTTAATGGAAATCTGTTACTCATGGCTGAGGGTGCGCAAGTGATGCTTGTAAATAAGCTTCAGCTTTTCTTCTTAGAGTTGTTTGGGATTTCAAGAAAGCAAAGCACTCATTCCTGTTTGATAATATTCTAGTTCGGTGAGAGACATCCTTGGGGCCTCAGCAGCAAATTTATTCTGAAAAGTGAAGTTAGTGCATAAATTAGTCTGTTTAAATATCTAAAAAAGGTTTTGATTTTCTGACTCCCACATGAGATGTGATTTCTGGCTTTACCCAATTCTCTCTCCACGGCAGATTTTTTCCCCCAGCAGCCTGTGTCATTAGCTCATCAAAAAACCTAGGGGAAGGTTAGGAGTATTAACAAAGAATAATGGATAGCCTTTGAGGTAACTTTTTATTTCTCTGACATAGTTCGGTGTGTCCGTTCTTAGAGTAATGTTGACTGCTTCTGGGTTTCCAGTGGAATAATTAATCTGGGTCACTGCTCTAGCAGCATTTTGCTTCCCCTGTGTCTTAATGCCTGGAAATTTCTGGAGTCTTTGACACGTATTATTTCATGTACATTGTGATATTACTTAGAACAATCTCTCTTGTACTTGAAATCAGATTTCAAGGTTTTAATCCATCCCGAGCTTAAATATTCATCCTCGTTTAAAGTCAATTTAATTTATGCTTTATCTGAAACGGGAGAAGCAGTTTCAGACGCTTTTGTCAAGAGACTGATATATGGAGAGAGATTCAGTGTAAATGGCTGGGTTTGCTTATTTTCCAACAACATGATAGCTCAATTCTGACTACTTTCTATTTGGTACAAATTGTTTGAGGAGTCCATTCATTTTTACCTCTTTTTTTAGTTTATTGAACTGAGTAAAAGTCTTGTACAAATGGAGTGGGTTTGTCTGAGGTGTGATAAGGAAAACCAAGAGAAAGCTGGACAAAATGAAAGGAAGTACTCGGAGTTAATCATCTCTGATCAGCATTTTAAAAAGACTGGATGCATTTGAAAGTAGAATTGACTGAGAAGAAGTGAAATATCTATTCTTTGGTACATTTTTTTATGTGCCCCTCCATTTGCCAGCGTAAATTGTTTTACTCTGTCTGTTAGCGTGGAGCTGAAGAAGACCGTCAGGAGAAACCTGGCAGTAAATGGAGCAGTGGAGAAGGTGGGCTTGGCATCCCAGGGAACGGAACTGCTGAGAGCAGGGGTGAGCTGTGCCTCCCCACAGAGCTCAGCAGCCCTCCTTGTCTGCACACAGAATATGACTAAACTATTAAAAGACCCTTTTTATGGCAGGAAAAGCGAGCAGTGGTCTCACACAGGGATGGAGGAGGCCACGTGAGATAGGTTGAGGGCTGCAAGCATTGCCCCACCACCCCTGCTGGCAAAACTGGAGTTTACTGCTTGGGTTTGCAGACTTCTGGTGACTTTGGGTTATCAGCTGTGTGTTTGGTGGGAGCTGCTCTCCATGGAGCATTGCTTTACCCAGATGCAGTTCAGACTGTCTTACAGACACAGTGTCTGTAGGAGGGTGAGAGGGCTAAGAACTGCAGGCTGGTTTTCCTGCTTGGATCTGGGCTACACTCAGGAGCTTCAAAATCTCCCCAGAGAAAAATTAATAAAGCCAAGCTGAAGAGTCCAGCGATACAGAGTTTACATTTAACAAATATTTAGCTTATTGTGTCAGATGATTATCACGAAAACTTCCATACATGTATTTAAATGATTTAATATCTTAACCTCTGAAGGAAAGTTTCCCAAGGTTTCTCAGAAATTGCTGTGTGGTTCTTGAGGAACTGACGTCTTACTCTTTTGCTACCATTTTAGCCTTGTTTTAGAGATGGTAAAGGGCACACAGCAACTAAGTGGCCCATATGTTTCCAATGCATTTGTAGCATTCCTGTTGACAAGCAGAGTCCAAAAATAAGAAGTCAGGGTAAGTCTGATCCTTTCCAGAGAGGCATTTTTCAAGGTTAAACTCGAAGGACACTTTAAAACATATGGTGATTTTTTTTCTGTTGCTATCTGTACTGTAGATGTTCTGCAATGAGATTAGGTTTCACCTACTGCATGAGCTGGTAGCCTTTATATGTCACCCACCTCCATAGGTGTCTACCAGTGGTGACTGATGGGCCAAGTCTACTGGAGGAGATTTTCTACCCTTTCTCTGCTCTCTGGAGGTTTTGTGCTTCCTTGGAAAAAAAGGCCTGAGCTTGATCAGCAGGTTAAATTGGAATTTCTTGATGCAATTGCCATAAGAGGTATCACAGCAGGTCTGGTCTGCAAACCAGGACATTGGGACCAGCATATGAGGACCAGAGTGTCTACACAGAGATACGGTGTGTGTGAAGTGGATGCATGTATATTGAAATTACAGGCAGGGAATCCTCACTAATTCCTCAGCTCATTGGCTGGGGTTCTGGGTCAAAAATACAGACTATTGACTTCACACGCTCCTGAGGTTCATGCAGTCAATTATTTCTGCAAGATCCTGGGAGGAGCTCCCCATCCTTCCCTTGGGCTCTGAGGTGGGTGAGGAGGAGGAGAAGGGCTGTTGCACTCCCTCCTTGCTGTCTGGCAGAGGGAGGTGGCACAGCCAGAGGCACGTGCTGTGCCTGACAAAGCCCTTGGTGGGCCATGCCGTGCCCTCTGCCTCACGCAGATGGGGACAGTGCCCGCTGGGCACCTGATGCAGAGGCTCCTCTGCTGCCCTGTGTTTCCTGCGCCTTTTCTGTGCACCCTTTCTGGCACACAGCAGTCAGGTTTTCATCTACCTGCCTTTTCTCTCCTCTTTCCGTTTATTATCCAGCTTTCTCTTATTTATGTCCCTTGTTAAAAGCTGATTTATTCATTTTAGAGTCACTGTCTTTTCTTTGTCTCAGCCTTCATTTATTAGTGAACCTCTTCCATCTTGTTTCTGCCTGACATAAAGTATTTGTAAAACCCTTTTTTACCCCTCTTAATCCCTTTGGCTGGCGTGAACTCCCCTTGCTTTTCTGTTCCTCTTACTTTCCCTGCAATTCTTAAGTGATTCTCTGTAGCCTTGTGAGGATCCTCTTTATTTCCAGTATACCCGCTTTTCTTAAACCCTCAGAGTAGTCCCTTGTGAAGCCCCACTGGCTGCTGCTTCTATTTCTCTGAATTTTTGTGTATCACAGGGACTACAACAGACTGCGTTTTCATTAGAGTGCCTGTCAGGATTCTTCTGCTGCCTTCTGCACTCACGGCTGCTCAGGAAGGGGGTTGGATTTTAACCACCCCTTTGGGAGGAAGGAGCTGCATCCATCCTGCCCATGGCTCCCCCTTTCAATTTGCAAATGAAAACTAGTAATAAGGGACAGATTAAACAGCATCATGCCTGGGTGCACTGATGCGAGAGGCTTTGGATGTGCTTGTGTCTGTCTTCTGAGGCACGTAAGGGTACAGTATGCAAATACAGACACACACACAACAACGTCCCTGAGTTGGAATGCTCCACGCAGATTGGATCTTTTTTCATATTTAGCACCTTGTGAAGGCATGCATCTAATATGTCATGTGGCAGTGAGTTCCACAGTTTAATTAAATCCTGCATAATTGTTTAAACCTGTTGCCTGGCAGTTTCATGCAAAGTTCTCTACCTCTTCAGAGAGAAACAGGGCATTACCCTTTTGTAGTCACCTTCTCTACACTGTTTAAGATTTGTTTTTTATATGCTAGCAGGTTATTCAGTCTGACTATTTCAAATACCTATTTGGTATCTTAAAGAAAAAAAAATGTGGGATAGTTTGGTGTACACATTTTTTCCCTTTAAGCATTTTATGCGGCAGACTAGCAATACTCCTGTCTTTAATTGATGGTTTTCAGATGTTAGAGGTGTGTGGCATATATGGAAGGATGCAGAGATATAGTTTCCTTCTGAGAGCAACAGATATTTTAGAAAAAAAAAAAGAGCATCTTCTGTCTAATGCTGCAAGTGAAAAACATATTCAGCATTCACTTGGCCTGCATCCACAGGAACATCTACTGCAAATGAAGTAAGAGGTGACTATTCCAGTGACCCATGGTGATGAGTAATTCAGTATCCACCCAGTAATGTAGCAATATAAAGGTATGTGAATGAGGCACGAGGCTGTGTCCAGTGCTCGAGCGCCTGTAAGCCCTAGAGCAACGCAGAACAGTTGGGAAACCAGAAACACCTTCCAAAAAGAACATGTGTCAGTCCCAGGGTCCCAGCCCCAGAGAAAGATTCCAGATCACTTTCAAAAATAAGGTTATTGCATAAGTGCATAAAATGAGATGCCTGCAAATGCATGTGGTCACCAGAGCCTTGCGACTCGTCATGTTGTATCCGTCCCCTGCTAGAGGCAGAGAGCCGCTTCTAAAAGCTGTTTGCCTTGCTGTAATTTCAAGTGGCAAGCAGGCAGTTGAGTCATGCTCTGGGTTCCTGTAATAAGGAGGCAAAGCGTCACAACCTGTGTTCTCTTTTTATTCCCTCTTTTTCTGAAAAACCCCATGAGTTTATTAGCAGTGTTGTTCAGAAGGGAAGGTGAACGCCGGGATCCAAACTGCGTTGTCGTGTCCTTGTATGTGGTGGGAGCCGAGCTCTGCCAAGGGCTGCTGGTCTGCAGTGGTGCCTGTCAGGCTGCAGGTGCCTTAAGATATTGGAAGCATCAAGTGGCTTGTTGAAATTCATCCTTTCCTCCATGCGAGGTACTCTCTTTGCACACGAGGGAATAATTCATGCACAAGACTTTTTGGCATAGATATTACTGTCATGGTATTAAGTAAGTGAGAATATGTAGGTGGAGGCAGTGGGGTAATAAAAGAGTTTTACCAAAAAGAGGAGGAGGAACGGGAATCCTTGCGTGGATGTAATTTGTTAAAAGCCCAGAAGTAGTGTACACAAGATAGCAATGCTAGTGGCATGCAGGGGAGCTGGCTCAAGTGCAAGCGGTGCAGCTACAGTCCTGGTACTATCTGGAAAGGAAAGAAAGCACTTTTGGCTGCAAACGGAGCTGAAAATGCTTAGTGAGTAAAAATTCTAAGCATAAATAAAAATAGGCTTACGTTCAGACTTTTAGTAATAATTATATTAAAATGACACAATTCATTAAATAATGCAATACATTCACATCTCTAAATACACAGCAGCTGTTCGCTTCTGTCAAACACGATTCCTTTAGGGACTGAATAGGGAAGAGTAACATGCTGGCTTGCATGGTAATGTCCTGACAGGCACCGGGCTACAGCCTGCCCCCAACACGTATTAACAAAGGGTGTCTCTCTGCCAGCCCCCACATCCTGAAGGTGCCCCTCGGGCTGGGCAGGAGGTGCCAGCTGGGCAGGGTAAGGTAGGGAAAGAGTGGGTAAATACAGACACAGGAATTGTCCTTCTCGGGTTTTGCAGAAACTGAGTTTTAAAAGATGTTTCAGCCTAAGGCTATAAGCAGATGGGTTTGGCAGGCTGTGATGTGCTGGAGTTGAAGCTCATAGGAAGATTTTATTTTAAAATAACAACAACAACAATGAAAAAGAGCTACAAAAAAGCTTGCCAGGTGATAGCTAGTTGAGATGAACATAGTGTCATCTTTCTTCAACCTTCGGTTATAGAAGTCATACATCCCTCCTGGTGCCAAGCTTGTAATACCTAGTAATTGATGTTAAAAATTTATTGATGCACCAGTTAACCAGTCAGTAGTTATATTTCCCATTGCTTTCTAAACAGAGGATCTTTTCCTTCACACCAAAACTGAGGTATGGTTCAGATTGTGTAGAAGAGAGCCCAGCTGTGAGCAGAATTTGAGTTGTTGCCATTGTTGTGATCATCTGGTTACCTGTAGAAGGTGGTGAGCTGCATGTCTCCCTTACACTACTGTCCTTCTTTTAGTGACACCCCGGTGCATCAAAAAGTAGTTTCTAGTCATGGTGAGAAAGTCTATGCATCTTCTACCAGTCTTTATTAAATAAAAGTGATTCTATAGAAATGAAATCTATGTGCAATAGAATACTGATCCTGAAGGTATTATCTTTGACTCCTACGTCTTACTCTTGCAGTCATCTAAACTTACATATGAGGCCCAACATTTGGCATACCAGCATTTATACATGACATTTTACTTTTACTTGTGCCAAACTTAATTTTCAGATTATATTGAATCCAGTACCATAGTCCCTCATTTATGCAAGAAGCAAACTCAGGTAAAGTTGGCTGTTGAAGCCTCTCTGTGCCAACATCCATGGGGAAAATGAAAATAATCTGCAAAATTAGAAGCCTAGAGCTTGTAATTTCCTTGTGAGTTCTTTCCTTGTTCCTTTTCTATTCCTATACTTGTATAAATAGATTACAGTAGCTTATTCTTCTTTGCTGGTGATGAATCTGGAGTGCTTGTCACCTGTGCTCTGATATGATTTGTTGTGATATACTGAAGGTTTTTATCTTGGTAAGGATTTTTCTCTTGTGCTTCGTTTGGGATTTTTTTCCCCTCTTCATTGTGCTATTATTCAGGCACTAGCTTTTCATTCAGGATCACAACACGGGTTTGATAAGAACACTCTAGAGAATGAAATTCTGACATGAGAATAGGCTTTAAAAAGAAAGCCACAATTTTATTAACTTGCAGACTAAATTGTGTGGCCCAACATTTGGAGTTTAAAATGGCTTTATGTATTGGTGAAATGGAACGTAAACACAGGTATATGGTATTGACAGAGTTCTTGTTTGGGCAATATATCATCTGCTGCTGCTTTATACCAAACAGGTGAGCTTACCCACTCTTTATATCCCCTGCGTGCTCACTAACCAGAATTCAGAACCTTCACCTTTCTACTTATATCCCCAAGACTCAGTCTTCTTGGTTTTGGAGATAAGGAGAGGCAGATACAACATCACTACAGCTTGCCGAGACTTAGCATCTCCCCTCTTTTAAGTCTTAAAATGATCTATGTATTCTTTTCCCAGTATTTTATTTATCTGACTGCTTTGTGCCTTTATCTCATACTGAGCTCACAACGTAAGGTGTTGGTGAAATTGCACTTAAGTGCCCCTAAATAAATGCATGGTTTTTAAATTCTTCTCCTTTCCAAACTACATAAAACCAGGAATCTGGAATGCAGTGGGGAAAAAGAAGCAAATCCATCTACAGGTGTTTTCTGTCGTAAAGGGAGGGGGTAAAAACAGGGCATCTGCATTCCCTTTGTTTATCCTCTTGGGATTACAGAGGTTGTCTTTTCTCTTTTGGTGAGATTAAGCATTTCCAGAGGTTACAAGAGTAGGGATGCTGCAGGTTATATATTAGCATATTTCCTGTCCAACAGAGAGCTGGCCTTGCAATAAGTCTTTAACTCTTTCTTTTCTAGAGCCACTGATAAACACTGTATATTTTTTAGCCTCTATATTTATCACTATTTTCTACATGTTATACCAGCAGTAAACCGGTAGCACAATAATTAGCAAGAAATGGTTAACGTTTAATTAGCTCCACTCAGTTATGTTTGTCCTGAAGGGTTTTTCTTAATTTCTATTCTCTCCTGCCTCTTTCTGCTTATCCAGTTGCCACTGCTTTTCTCCACATCTTTTTTTTTTTTGCACAGAAAATGGTACTGTGCTGCTCCACACTCAGAGGGCTCTGGACCTTCCTCTCTGACTAAGGAGGTACTTTACTGCCTGCTATCTCATTTCTGCCTTCACAGATGAAAAAAAAAAACCTAAACCCTCCAGAGAATACCTCAAGTTATGGGATACTTTTTCAATGGGTAATACAATGCTGTACAGTAAGGGCTGAGTAGCTAAATTCAAGCACCTTCAGTGAAAATGTCCATCTAGCATCTTTCCTGCTAGAAGAGTGGCAGCCCTTCACATTTCCTTCTTAATTTGTACCCTTTGGCTGACTGTAGTATTGATTTGTGCATATAGGATGATTTAATCTTTCTTCCACCCTCTTATTAAGAGGGTTTGAAACCCTACCTGGAGTCTTTATTAGCTTTTGACATCACAAAGGGAAATGTCAACACATAATGAGATAAATTTCAACATCACAGAAGACTGGAATACAACTTTCATGAAAGATGAATATAGGCAACACTTACCAAAATAAAAAAAACCCCGAAAGACAGAACCCTTCCTTTTCAGCATCCATCCATCTTTCTGTTTGTCTCTTGCTGCATTATAGTATTTATTAGAGTTTGTCTTGCTATACAATAGATTGCCAGAATCATGATTAAGAAGTTTATTCAAATGAATTAAAAATGTTTAAATGAAAAAGACCCGGAGAAGTAATTGCCAAAATTTAATCAAGGATTTAATTTGTAGCACAGACCAGCCAAATGGATTTTGCCTTTTTCACTGCACTGTTTGTACAAGGAAATTAAAAAGTATAAAGAGTCAAAGACTCAGCAGTGTAACCCTTTAAGAATATTGCAGTGTGCTCACTTATTCTCATTAGCTGTATTATATCAAACTTGCTCCTCAGGGCTTGCAGTTTGCAAAGCCAGACCACAGACGGTGGAAAAAAAAGATGATAGCATTTTTTCCAATGTCATAAATTACTACCAGCACACATTAGATGATTTCTCCACGCATTGCTGTAAGCATTTCAATGGTAGGTTAAATATCCCCCTTCTTAATGCCACTTAGTAATAAATGCCCTCATTTTAGCATGTCATCTTTAGCTGAACTGAAATAACTGAGACTAAGGAAGTGTTGGGGGTTGAAACAGAAATATTCCTCTTGTATTTACTGCCGAGAAATACATACATGGCACCATTATGCTGTCTCTGTTTCGTTGATGATAATAAGGTATCATCAAGCCTGGCATATCTGTTTGAACATGTTTTGCAGAAGTCTAATCATTAAGTAATATGTATCCCATTTCATCCATCATTTCCACACAAAGAGCTTTACAATGCAATTGACAGAACAATACTTTATGAGCCATGAATAGCTGGAGCAATGATAACTTCCAAGTAGCGTGTAACAGACCCAGAATTGTGCTCTAAATTACGGCGCTGAAGGGATAGGAGGAGAGATGAGGAGTCCCTACTTGTGAGGAGGAGGCTGAGATCAAGAGCACGTTTCTTTCTGATTAGTTGTAGTTGAATTAAGCACTCAGCAGAGTGCCGAACGCTCAGCCTCTGTTACGGGCAGAGGGAAGATGCTGCGGCAGCGCCGCGCTGCTCTGCGGAGCCTACGGCAGCAGTCGGGGTGACCCTCCAGGAGGGGTGAAAGGCGAGCGGGTAGCTCAGGAGCTGTGAACTCCATTTCCCCTCAAACCACTGACAAGGCTGTCAAAAGAAGCAAAATGAAGAAAACACGGGAACCACAAATTGCCAGATTGTGAACAGCTCCTAGCTAGCCCAGAAGAGCTACAGGTTCTCCCCTAAGCCAAAAATAAGAGTAGTGATTTAAAAAATGGGAGGAAAGAAAGGAGAGTCACATTTGGTACAAACCTGAGGTGAATCATACCAACTGTAATAGCACAAAATGGCAGATGAGTGCGTAACACCGGGGGCAGGGTGCAGTGCTGCCAGGCTGTTCCCTTACTGCAGGGAAAGGACGTGGTGTTTGTTTACAAGTCAAGTTTAAAGGAAGCGGTGTGAAGTCAGTGATTCTCACCCTTATGTCTTTCAGACAGACAAAGGTGATGTTTACTATTTCTTTTTTTTTTCCTTACTCCTGTAGCACCTAATGTGTATTAGTTTTATAGCAGAGGGGCAGGCTCAGTCTCTCCCCACAAGAGGATTAGTGTCTGACACGATAAGATATTTTCTAAAAGGAAAAAGCCTTTCTGTGAGCAGAAGCAAAAGCCAGCTGTGGCTTCCTCTGCCCCTGCAGTCCCTGGGAAGTCCTGCTCCCTTCATTTCTCGTGCCCTGCACATTGGAAAAGTAGGGGGGTAGAGGTTTTAGAGAATTAAAACTTTCTCCTCTGTGGATCCTCGAGCTCACGAGCTTGCTTAACTTGCTTCTGCTCCTAGTCATTTTTGGTTTGCATGTTGCTTTTATGCAGTTGCTCTCTTCAGAGAGTGCTTTTAATTTAAGGCATCTCTTACTTGCTCAGTTACGTGGTTGTAATTTTATTTGCACAACAGAAGACTTGCTGATAAACAAAGTTAAGACTTTGGAAAAGGAAGGAGTCCAAGATCCAGTGGTTGAGTTCCAAATATTTGAATTTTGTTTCTTATCCAGCCTTCCGAGCCTTTTAAAGATTGTGGCAGTGTAAATTATGCAGCTGCTTTTCTATTTTTTTTAAGTGGAACTTTAAAAGGTCATTTTGTTACATTAAATTTGAGTAAATTCATGCATGTTTTTACTTTTTGTCTCCCTTTTAGAGACTTACATTTTTATAAGCTGTGGTTTATAAAAAAGAACAAATTTAAAGGAACATTTGCATTTAAAAGAACAAATAAATTCTTTTGAACAAATAAGAGTAAAAGCATTATAGTATGAGGTATCAGTGGATGTTATCATTCCACGTGTGCAACGTTGTTTTCACAATTTATTCTAAACCCATTTTTATTTGCCATTACATTTTACTCACACAGATCTTAACATTCATGTCATAGAATTGGCTGGATGTTGACATTGTTTCCAGTTGATGAAGCCCAACTCAGTTGATGATAAAGAGCAGCAACTTGGGTTGCTGCAGCTTTGAGATGGTACCTAAACCTGAAGAACCTCCATATTTGCTTTTCATCTTTCTACTGCTTTAGTAGGATGTTTCAAGAATTCAGTTAGGAATTCATTCCAGGATTATTCTGAATGCCTGGTTTTGAAAATGAGGCTGAATATATTTGTCCCATACTCCTTCACAGGACTTCCTGAGCAGAAATATCTGTGCGTGAGCCATTCAGCCCATGTGTTGTGGGTTTGAGACATCGAGGAAAATCTTGGACAAATGGCCTTTATTTTTTTTTTTTTCTCCCTAGACAAAATTTCCCAGGGGGGGAAAAAAAAGGAAAAAAAAAAGAAGTCCAGAGAAACAGGAATCCATGGTAGTTCTGGTCATTCTTCTCTTAGTATTGAGGGTCATGCAAGAAGCAGATGTGGTCGCTTCTGTGTGAGTTCTATATCCCTCAAATACCTTTATTTTTGCTGGTTATTCAAGAGGTTTTTTTTTAAAGGGTTATTTTCCAGTGACACTAAAGCAGAACAGCGTTGTGTGAAACCTTCTCATCCATAGCGTGGCTTTAGCTTGTCAAGGGGCCCTGGTCAGGACACTGCTGGTTTCTCATCCCTGCCAGTTCCCCAGCAGGAAATAAACCAGGGAGTTGCTGCCTTGATCCAAATAGGCTCACACAGCATTTCATCAGGGAAACAGAGCTGAAGAGGAATGTTTGGACTGATAAGCTTTTAGAAAATATTTCTGGGAGTGCACTTTTTGAACTGGTGAGCAGAGACAGTCTGTCTGTATCGAGCACTTCTCCTCCTCCTTATCGCGGAATTTACTATTAAAAAAAGCCCCACCGCCACCTCCTCGAGCGCGGAGGGAACCTTTCACAGTGCAGTTTCTCAGCAGCTGACACTCTGGAGTCATGCTGGAGGTAGTAAATGAATAAAGCCGTTTAAAAAAAAAAAAAGTGAATAAAGCTATAGCATCTCAACTATGTTAGAGAATCAATCATAGGCTTGAGCTCATTTGTTCCACTAGAGTGTAGTCTTATAAGAAGAGAACTGCTTGTTCCAGAAAAAAGTGTGAATAATGTGATAAAACAAAATGAACTGCAGAATATATTCTAGCCAGCAGCCAAGAAATTATTCACACTGACAGATATTACAGGTACAGTACATTTTCTGTCTAGAATACCACCTCCTAGTTTCTCTTAGCATATGCATTATGGTTGCTGTTTTCCTACTTTGAGTATAGAAATGCACCGGGCTGTATATATGTGTTTGATTCACTTCCTTTTTTTGTATATCATCTGTGACAGTCAAAGCAATCATTCCTTAGTTAGAGCAACTGCCCTTGCTTATGCAATTATTCAAAAATATTTGACTGATTTGCAACTTCAAATATTTAGGATTGAAATAGGACCATTGTTTCTCTTCTTTTCTTACTTTGAGCTGCTGCACATACATGCACATTTGTGTTCATAGAAATATGAATAGACTCTCAGGCCAGAAGAGTAGACTTGCTATGATCTGAAGTGATATTGTACGGGCTGTGGTTTTGCTTTAACTTTGTTAAGGAACTCATAGTTTTCTGCCCCATTACTTGGAGTGGTTTCTACTATAACCCTGTATATAGGACATAGCATAATATATAGATAGATAGATATATCCCTGTATTTAATTTGTCATCGTAGAGTTAGATAAAGTAGTTGTGCTGATGTCAACTCAGCTTTGTTGGGTATCGCAGCCTTTACTGCCATCTCATGAGAATCGGTATGTGCAAGACTTGCCTAAATTTAGTAGGTTGCATCAAATATTAGCAGTACAACCCACAGCAACAAGCCAAAAAATGGCCTGGGAGGAGGGGGGGACAAGGAAGAATTTTGAAAGGAAATTAAAAATAGCCTGAAAATGAACAGACCTAGGGGAAGAAGGTAAAGGCGGCAGGTGGAGGAAGGTAATTAGTGATATACATAGGTAACTACTCTTCTGCTTATGGCTGCTGTGATTGAAAAATACCTTCTACTTCCTTCTCTTACTGTATTTACAACCTGGAGCTTCATTCATATGATTATTTGATAAGTGGTAGGTGTTTTGCTCTTGACACGAGGACCTTCTGATTTTCTTCCTATTAAGGTATTTTGGACATCCTATGAAATATATGTATTACACATAAACAGCTGCTCATCATTTATGAAAATACATTTGAGGCCATACATTAGAAACTAAGGAGTTTGTCTAAACCTGTAAGAGTTGAACTGATTATATGAGTCTGTTAGTGGAGCATCCCAAATTGCATATTTTTTATTTGAAGTCATGGACACGATTAGTACCAGCACCCCCCTCCAGTGATCAGGTTTGAATGAATAAGCATTTATAAGTCAATTCTTTGCTTTTACCCCAAGTGTACTGTGATGGCAAAATCTTTCAGGATGCTGGGAAAATGGATTTATTCCTTTACTAAGTGGACAGAAACATTGTTACATCGATTACACGTTTGCAATGTGCCTTTCACTCTTGGAAGTGAACTAGCAGACACTAGTTTCATGTTTCACTCCACAAAATGTTTTGTTTGGGTCTGTTTCCCTTTGAGAGCCTGACTGGGGAAGAATGAGGTCATGCATTTTGAAAGTACATCACTGTGTGAGGATTTTCTTTATGCATAGCTTCTTTCTGACTCAGAAGCTTATTCTGGCATGAGTAGCTGCTTATGCCATATCCTATAAACTGTGTCAACTGAGGACAGATCTTTGAGTAGTGGAAAGCAGAGAGAACGTAGTAACAAAGGACCACAGCAGGTTTTAGCTTAACATATGGGTAAGCCTCCGTTTAATCTTTGAAGCCTACAGAAAACAAACCAGTGCCTTAATTCATTGATATTCGATGTATGTGAACATCAGGTTCTTCAAAGTTACTGATCAACAGCCAATACATGTTGTGCCATTGACTTTACAGTGGCAGAGAGAGGTGAATCCCTTCAGCAGTGTTATCTGCAAGGCTCTCGCTTCAGCCTAGGCCTCCTGATCAGACCCGTGCTGCATGGGCATTCGCTTCTAAATGGCAAGGTAGTTGACATATTGTGTCTCAATTTAAGTCCCATTACCATTCATTAGACATGCTCCTAGCTAATTATTTTAAAAAATAAATGTAAATAACAAGTGTTAATTATACCCTTGAGGCCATTGATGTGTACCATGTTGGCATTTCATGTTAGAAAGGCTGCCTGAAATTAGAATAAAAAGCAGTATAATGGATGGAGGAGGTTTCAGGGAGTATTATTGCTAATATAATATTTTATAATAACAATTTCATCAATTAAAAGTCTTAATATTTAAATAATACTCTATTGAGAATCTGATATGAAAAGCATTTAGGTGATTTGTTGGCTGTTATTTTCCTCTCTGCCTTTGAAAATGCTTATTTTGTTAAAAATGGTTTTCAACCAGCTGTAACATCACCCAGTGTTTCTGGGGCGGTCTCTGTGCATGCTCACTTGTGGGTTTGTGTCCTGTCATCTTTGAACATTGAGAGCTTTCTAGAGAAAGGTTATCATATTCTGCACCTCCCTGGTGTTGGTCCTTCTTGCTGTCTGCTCTGTTACTTCACTGGATTCCCCAAGAAGTTTTTATGAACTCTTAGCCAAAAATTTCTTCTTACCCTCGCTGTGTAGTCAGATAAAGCAGATTTTGTCTGGCCAATCAGTTTAGATTCTTACCATCATTTTCTGGCATGGGATGTCTGAACCAAAAAAAGAAACCAAAGAGAAGCTACATAAGCTGTGTGGTTTGGTTCCATTTGTCTCTCTCAAGGCCATGTACGTTGGGTTTCATTCCTTCTCCTTAGAAAAACCATCTTCTTCATAGGTCCTGTAGAAGTAGTTACAGACTGGTTTGGATTGGAAGGGACCTTAAAGATGGCCTAGTTCCAACCCCCCTGCCCTGAGCAGGGGCACCAGATCAGATAATCACATAATCAGATACCCACTTTCAGATTCTCCTCAAGAATAATTTTCTGTGAAATTACATTTAGGACTTGTGAGGGAGAGCCGAGGCAGACTTTTCTTGGATGCAAAACTTTGTAACATGGAAAGATAAAACTCTGACTCGGTATCAAAGGAGCGGTCTGGGGTTTGCTCCAAACTTCTGGTGATAGCTGCTGGATCCAAGCCCCCGACCTGTTGTTCCTTCCCAGGATTCCTTGACCATGTTGCCAGTTGGGCTGTGGGCTGGTGTTCTGTGTGGGTGATACGTGTCTGTCTCAACCCTGAGAAAGGCTCCAGCCAGGCAGTCTTCCATCCTAGGGAGTCTCCAGCCAGTTTTCACCGTGGCAATGTTTTTTAAAAACTCAAGAGATGATTAGGTATTCACAACTGACCTCTTCACATGGGGAGTCCCTCACGGTATTGGGTAGTTACCCTGTCTGTACCAGGAGTCACTGGCATCAGTTTGTGGAAGCATCTGCTCCTGCCTGCAAGCAAAGGGTAAAAGAGTGAAAATTAATGTCTGTTCCTAGAGGACACCGTGGTGAAAGAAGGAGAGAGGGGGAGAGAGAGGGAGAAAGAAAGAAAGAGAGAAGGGACAGAGGAATAAAAGAAGGAAAAGCTTTTTTGTGTGCTAGAGGTGGCTGTGCACAGGGGCTTTTCTTGCAGCCTCTGCATCCTCTCACGATGGCGCAGGCACAGTCCTGCAGCAATATATTGCTACTTTCTCATGACGTTCTGACCTCACCAGAAGGCTTCAGTACTGGTTTATCTAGCTCACACTAACCCAAAAGTTGCTGAGACTGCAGCTCAACTCACTGCACTTTGTGGAGCTGCATAGATTGCACTGAATATCTTCCCTGATGTTTCAAAGCTCTTGTGGATAAATATGAGGTGTCATGGCCCCCCTAGATCCCACTAGTAGCAGCTTCTCCTCCCCAAGTGTCTGCCAGGCTCCCCACACAACCTGCTGCCTCCCTCTGCCTCTCCTTTTACATTCAGACCTGGCAAAAAGCTCCTGAGGAGCTCCGAGGCCGTCCTCTGCGACTCAGCAGGGGTCTAGCATCTTTTGATTCTTGGGGTGAACGCGAGGACACCCTTCTCCTGGTGACTGTAGATAATGCATCCTTTATCTCCTGAAGCTATCCACATCATATCACAGCCTGTCTTGGCTCGCTTGAGGGGGAAAAAATATAAAAAAATCTTCCCCTTCAAATCACATTGTGGCTTTCCATCATTTATCCTGTGCAGAGGGCTGCGGTGCTGCTGATCGATACCTCCCTGAGATTCGCACGGTGTAAATCTGCGGGGCCAAGTCTGGGTGCTGCTGGTGGTGCTTTGCTCTCTCCGGGTGTGCTGAGAGCCGGTCGGTGTGCCAGAGCACAGCCTTACACAGCTGCTCCTACACAAAAGTAGAGACATTCACTTTTCCCCTTGGATGTAGTGACCAGGGTAATGACATGATAAATCGTATGGTGAGGGGTATGTGTTTAAACTACTTGGGAACCCATTTTTCTTACTAACTGGTCAGATTTTATATTGTCCTGTGATTTTTCCATGAAAAATAATCACAGGTCACCTTGTCTGACTCTTGACAGTGTTATTGTTTGTCCTATATTCAGTAATAATATAAGGAAATTCCAAGTAATTTTATCTTGTGTTTTTAAGGAAGGGAATGTGGAGGCTGCTCTAGAAATTTGAAGCATTATATAAACTGCTTCAGGCATTTAAATACATTCCTTTTGCTGCCTGGGGGCATTCTTTAGCCCTAAAATACCCTAAAATTAACAATTTGAGGAGAGGGTTATTAAGATCTGCCCCGATCACTACTTCTGCTGTTTGTCTCAGCATTAAGGTTGAGATTGAAATTATTTAGTTTTTAAATCATATTTAAAAACATGCACAAATGAACTTATGAGAAAATGTTGCCCTAAGCATAATTTTATGACCCATACATTTTGAATATTTAAAGCAGTACTAATAAAAATAAAGCAGTGAATATTCTCAGGGGTTTAATTTTGCTGGTGTGTGTTGATCTGATGGTTTGTGAGTTTTACTACATTTCATTAGGGAAATTTTAACAGAGAAATGGAGTTGAATATACAAAATAGTTTATCTTAAATTGGCAGCATGAATCCTCAGTAGAGCTTGTTTACAAG
Organism: Calidris pugnax; assembly: GCF_001431845.1. Lineage (NCBI taxonomy): Eukaryota > Metazoa > Chordata > Aves > Charadriiformes > Scolopacidae > Calidris > Calidris pugnax. The sequence goes on along the minus strand of NW_015090803.1, from coordinate 3,169,987 downwards.
TACTGATTCACTTGAACACTTACTTTATGAAGAAACATTGTGGAAATAATTTTATTGCCTGTAGTACTTAAGCAAGAAAGATAGAAAAAGACTTACTGAAACAATCTTGTTTTGGATGGGAGTCTTTTGGATCCTTACAAATGCGCTCTACATTTATTTATGTGTTGGACATTACTCTCCCATCCATCAATATACTTGAGATAAATTCAATAAGCCCATTTTCAGATATCTCCACTGAATTTTTATTAATATTGAAGTATGAAATCAAATAAATTCTGTGAAGTCAACAGCACTGGAATTTTTCTAGATCTCAGCCTCAAAGAGGAAAACTCTCCCAAGATTAAAAACATTGAAGGCAAGCATGACCTTCCCTGCAAAACTTGAAAGTTTGACTAGTCACACCTCTCTGAAACAAAACCCCCTTAGTATCACCTAACTTTCTGTTCATAATGCTGTAAGCTAGTAATCTAGCTGGAGAAAAATCCCACACATACATTTTCAAAATTCTGAGAGACAAATAACAGATACAGTGTTTTTAAGAGAAAATTGTCCTAATGCTGAAAATAGTCAGGAGAAAAGTGTCTTTTCTTTCAAAACCAATTTGCCTTATCACTAGATTTGTAATTTATACTTTCCTTTTTTTAAATTTTGTTTTCATTTTATTTGGGGATAGTTCTGGTGTTTACTGAATGCTGTCTCTCACAACCCACACTCTAAAATTCCACAGCAAGTTAGATTACTCTTTACTCTCCCTTGGAGAATACTTGCTTCATATTTCCTTTTTAAGATAGTGGAGGAAGCCTTTGAAGTAAAACATTTCATTGGAATTAAGTATTCTGTGGAGTGACAGAGTGATTTCAGCCAGTGAGAGGTGAAAAGGAAAAAACATGGTTCTTTTTATTCAAACAATGTTTTTGGTGGGGTTTTTTTTCTTGATATACTTGGTCTTTTTTCTTGGTATTTGAAGCCTGGCTGCAAACAGGTATTGGAGAAAAACATTTCAATGTTCACACAAGGCTCCTTGCCTTGATTCCAAGTCCAAAGAGATTTGGATAGATGTTTAAACGACTCTAGACATTTCAGGGCTGACTTAGCTTTAATACTTCTGTCACATTTCTCTACCTCTTCTGTTTTGTTGACTGGTGTTTAAACTGTGTTATTAGAGGGTGTTATGCACTGCACTCTAGCAATCATGTTTTACAAGTTTAATGAAGACTGGGCAGGATAAATTTCTAACATGGCCTATTGGGTTGAATGGAAGCTTCACTTTCTCTCTAAGTCTCAACATGAGATAGCTTTGCAATGTGCTGAAACTAAGCACTGCTTGCTGAGGTTGGACCTGCTCCTCACGATGCCCAAGTGAGCTACAAAGCAATGCCAGTTTGTCATCTTTTACTATTTGTTCCTTTTCTTTTATTAGAGTTTAGTCACATTGCATTTAGAATATTATGGGGCTAGTAAAGAGAGCCATTTCCAGTTTCTTATTTGATAAAGCGATTTGGTAAGTAAGAATAAGATAGCATTTAGGTAAAAATTCAGATTAATATAAACAGGAAAAGAACATCAGCCAGAATTACTTAAACAAGTGTAATTTATATGAGTATACTTTAGAGTATAATACCAGCTACCAGTGAAGGGAATATTGTGTCTGAACGTGTCTCTCTATATGTCTGACTGCTGAATATGACAGTTACCTCTGAAGTTGCATTTATATGTAAGGGGAAATAAATGTACAAAAACAAAGTGTTGAGCATACCAGCTTGTGTACAAGATGAATTTTGGACATTTTGACCTGTGTATTCCTCTAGTTCATCTTTCCTGGGATTTGCTTTTCATATTTGAAACTTCTGAAGAACATAATGTACATATCACTTTGGTGACCTGAAAAAGAGAGGGTACTCTCTCTGTTGTGATCTCATTTTCACTTTAAAAAGGATGGAAGTTTTAAGTCTTGCAGGTAAGAGCAGTTGCACTGAACGTGGCCAAATGCAGTAACTCATCAGAGTGGCCCTTAGCAGATGCTTAAGGAAGAGGCTTAAGCATGGTGAAAGTATTCTAGGAAATTTCTCTAAACAATATAATAATACGCCTTTTGGTAGCGAGCAGGGGAATTTTATTTCAGTAAGACGAGAAGAGAAACACCCAACATCTCAGTGTTCTAAGATTTGTTTTTATTCCTGAATGATTTCAGACTTTTAAATCCTAATATTATTGTTGGGAAAAAACCAATTTTTCTGTAAAACTTTAAAACATCTTTAATTGTTCTTGTTTTCTGATCTCCTTTTGGTGGACACTTTTTAACAAAAAGCTTATCCATGCAGGAAACCAGTGACTAGTAACAAAACAGATAATATGGTTGTCGGTAACAACACATTCCTAAAAGAGCCACCCCCTATTTGTGATGCTAAAGTCTACATCCTTGCATGTGCTCTAGATAATGAGGGGAGCACTAAATGAGAAGGAGCCTATTAATAAATACAAAGGCTATCTGGAAAAAATACCTGTCTGTGAGCCTGTCTCTTCACATGAAGTCTTTCTAAAAGTAATGGACATCCATAGTGTTCATAGATGTTTGTGCAATGAATGCCTTTTGGCACAAAACTGGCCTTAGAACCTCACCTAATCAGTCTGAATTAACCCTAAATATATGGCTGAGGGTCAGATTTGACTTACCTGTGGCAAGTGATGCAGTAAGGGAGAGAGTCTATCACCGACGGGCTGCTAATACTAACAAATAAAATGTGTGGCCCAGCAGTCTGTTTCAAGATGTGCATAGAGTAAAATCATGGTTTGCATTTGAGTGTAAGTATCTTGAGGACATGTTTGTTTTCCCCAAAGTTTTCATAGTGAACTCAAAATTACGATCATTAATGGCAGTGCCTACAAAGCATCAGGCATTTTCGGATAAGTGCCCTGAAGTTGTCACGTGTGCGGTGCCGATACGCAGGCTGGCATTATCAATACTGCTGTTCTCTGAAACTGTGCTTCTTCATAACCAATGGCTATGGGAATTGAAGTGAAGTGATAATATTTCATTAGGCTTTGAGCCACGGAAACGGTGACTATCAATATTTTTTGTAGTGTTTCCCCCCTGCTAACATCAGTGGAAGCTGGGTAAAGACAGTGCATTGGGCTCTACAGGTCCCAGTACCCTTAAAATCACATTTTCCTCAGCTATGATGTTGTTCACTCTTCAGCTTCATGTTTGCATCCGGAGGAGTGTTGCAAATAAATTGTTCAGCTAGTCTGCTATTGGTGGGATGACTAGTTTGTGCCCACTTAAAAAACGGCAAATTTAGGGCAGTAGTGTTTTTTTGGTTTTTTTTTTTTGGAAGTACATGAAAAGCGACATTGTTGTTTATGCTTTGAATGGAAGAAGTTTCTGTGGCTTCTTAGAAGACAGTGGGGGCAGCCTGGTGCCACTTTCACTCAGCTGCTGGCTTTGTGGAAGGATTAGAGCTTTATTCTACTTTAAGGAAGGCAGTGCTCTTTTCTTCAGAAAAATGTGCCACGTCTACTTTCATTATTCTGCCTTTAATCTTAGAGGGGAAAATCCTCCTATAAAACATTGTTACAGAGAAGATGACTAAATAGCACTTAGCTTTTTTAACATTGTAGCCAATGACTGAAAAAGTAGTATAACACTGGTGAACAGTTAGTCTCTTCTTCCTCCCCAAAAGATAAAGGCGACCATAGTACTTGAGATAAAAAAAAAAAAATATGGCTAAAAGAATAAAAAATTTTTAGATGGCTGGTTGTATTTAGTTTGCTGAGGTTTTGGTCTGTCCTTGTTATATCTGGATAATAAAAGAGACTGTTTAAGGTAAGAATTGATCTTTTTTGTTTCCATCGGCTAGAATAATATTGTGTTTCATTATGCTATATCCTTTTTATATGAAGCAGGGCTGCATTGCCCATTTCAGTTAATATTAGAAATGTTCTGAACCCTCATTCATTCTTTTGGAACCCAACCAGCCACAGACATGCTAGAAATCTGGCTGGTAACCATTCAAATTGCAACTCTGATTTCGTACTTTGCTATATTTTCTTGGGCAACAGCAGAACCTCACTTCCTTTCTGAGCAATTCTGGGGCTTTTGTCTGCTGTTGCATCAGAAGATTTGGAGGAGGCGGCTGTAAGCACAAGGGAGTTGTGAACACAGTTATAATGAGGCTCAAGAATGTCTAAAGTCTTGAAAAGATCTTTGGAGAAAGGGAATTGCTAGATGAAGCAATCAGAGCTGGGAGATGGATCAAACTGTCATAGACCTCACCTACAGTATCCCATTTGGTGGTGGTGAATTAGATAAATATTAGTTTAATGGGCCATACAAATGTAATCCGTGTATCCCTGTCACATTATTTCTTATGTGTGCCTGTCATACCTTCCGTGTGCTAAATGCCGTATCCAGAATGGGAGTGAGGATGTGGAGTGGTGGGTGCTTTTATTGGAAGATCATGAATAAGAGTAAACAATGTCTAAAGTGAGTGGTAGACTTGGTAATCAGTAGGAGAAAGGGAAGGAAACAGTGCATACTCTGTTTATTGAAAGCAATCAACCAAAATTGTTTAATTTGTAATGAAATTGATTTACTTGAATGTCATCTTCCATCTGAGAATGAGCGTATTTGACTGAAAAAAAGGAGTATAAATTTAGTGAACAATGGCTGCGGGATTGTGAATCAAATGAGATAGATCTATTCTAAAATATTCAGAGGTTTATGTAAACTTCTTATGTATTCTACATGTAAAACATATTTTATAGCCAAAAGCACTGAACAAGATGAATCTTTTTTTTTTCCCAAGTCAGAATGGAGCACTGGGTCAATTTAGAGAACAAAAACGTTGCACGCTGTAGCAAATACAGTGATGTTCTCTGTGATGTTATTCTTAAATACATCTATTCAGACTACTAGAAATGAATAATTTCTGTTTTCTTATTTAGATGCACACTCTCAATACTCGTTTTACTAGTGTATCTTTGTTTGCACTTCCAATTTGTGTAGCCATTGTCATTAAAAAAGGCCTCCAAAAGGGCATTTATTTTATTTTTCTGTTTTATAATGATGTTACAGATTGGTATAATGTAAAAGTTTGTATACAAGAGTGTAGCCTTGCTCTGTTCCTAACTCTCTTTCTCTCAAATAAGATGTAAAGCATGGCTGAGTTTGTTTTAAACACAGAGGAGAAAAGGAGAGGGACCCGAGGGAGGGTTTGGTGGAGTGCTCAGCAGCAACTGTTGCAAAAGCATCCGGTGAAACATTTCCTGTTGACCACTACAATGCTATAAAATTTGATAGAAATTCCTTGTCGTTATAACTAGCTGGCATCCTGAGTTCACAGCATTATATTGGGAAGCTTAAGTGCCACTATTCCACATGCATGGTTTGATTTCTCTGCCACTGCCTTTTATTAGTGTTAATTGGGTACTACACTTTAAAGATTGCCTTTCTGGGGAGGGGGAAAAGATGTGAGGTCTCTTAGCCTGTAGGAGAGGACTCCTCCTCTCCCTTTTCTTTCCTTTCCACAAAGGAGACACTTAGTAAACATAATAGAGGAACCTCTCAAAGAAGTTCTTGCTGCCATGTAGCACCTCCTTTTTCAGAAGTGTATAGAGATGGTGTGAGATTCTGGGGTCCTGGGTTTGTCTGTACATGATGGTGGTGCAAGGAGGCAGAGGGAGAGCACAGGGTGGATTCATGGGGTTTTTTCCCTCTTTAGCCTAGCCTTTAAGGCTGCCCTAAAAAAGAAACTGATTGCAATGGTGGCCTTCCTGATGAAATCTTCATTAGGGGAATGGGTTGAGGCCATCCATCATTTCGCAGGAATAACTGAGATGGTGTCTGGCAGCAACAGCGCTGGCTCTCTGGAGTTGGACTGAAACTACAGCCTCAGGGAAAAATGTACTTTCATCCTTTTTACCCAATAGCTCCTCCACTCCCCCGATTTCCACATAGCTCTATCAAGCAGCTGATTCACACACCGAGGGGAGTGGATGTTTTATGTGTAGTTGAATAGCAACTCTCCCAGGGCTCTTAAGCATTTCACTCGTTTTTTCTTTGGGAAGAAAGAAAAGAAAGGCTCCAGATGTTTTGAGTTTACTTTTCTGGAATTGGCACATTGTAGACAGCTCCTGTGCCTCCCTGGGAAACAGGTAACCACCCAAGCAGCCCTCCTGCTCGGGCAATGGTCAGCCCTTGATAGCCGAGGTACGGAGAGGGGTTTCATAAAAGGAGCGTTACCCACTTTTTCCCATTGATGTCTTTCTTTTCCAAACAGAATTGTCTGGGGGGATTTTCAAGGCTTTTTGTTTGGGCAGTATATGAGACCTTTGTTAAACTCAACTCAACTCCACTTTCACTGCCAACTGTCTTAGGAATCCCTGGGGCAGCTCTGTGCCGCGTCCACAGTGTGCAGATGTTGTGCGGTGCTGTTGGAGTCACTGCTCATGCATGCTACGCTGTGTCGCAACGCACAGCAAATCCAGAGCACTGAGCCATGAATGTGTCACCCAGATGATTTGTGCAAAATAAATCCAGCTTTTATTGTGCTGGGATTTACATGTGGACATTTTAACTGTTTGTAAAGAACATATAGAGTATGATGTTCCTAAACTGAGTTTACCAAGTATGTGCAATAGTTATGGGCGCAGATTTTTCTCCAGAAAGGAGACGTAAGTTCCTAAGGTGTAGGTAGAAAAAATACTGCTGGTGTTATTGATGTCATGCATGGGTATCTTGTAATTTTCTTTAAGTTTAATTTATATTATTAATTTTTGCATCAGCAGCTCAAAGAATAGTTGTCTTTCAAGAGTAAATACTTGCTCCAGTGCCAAAAATTGTCTTTAGTTAAAACTACTGGGAAGCATATTCATTTGGCATAGATTTTTTTTTTTTTTTCCTGTGAAAGAAGTGACTTGCTGTAGTACATTTTTATACATTTTCTATAATTGTTTTCAGTAGCAGATAGCAAATATGCCACAGTGTAACATATTTGATCATACTTGTGAAAAACATTTGAGGTGTTTCCCTTAAAATTAATAACTAATGAAAATGACAAAAGAAAAATCCCTTGCCATTGGAGTTCATTACATGGCCGTCATGAAGGAAAGACACACTCTGGCTTTGCCTGAATTCCTGTGAAATTAAAGCTCTTTCATTGGACATAGCAATTACTTTAATTATAGCACTGGGGGTTTGGATAGAAGCTGGACTGCAGGGCTCTGCCTCACACCCAGCATTATCTATGTGTGCTAACTTCAGCTGGGGATACGCGGGGCCAGAGAGAAACTCTGCATCTCTGAAGTGACCTTCCTTGTGGTAAATGCTTGTCCTCTGGGAGAAAGGGATTGGAGGGAGGAAAAAGGGAAGGCAAGGAAGAGTGGGAAATGTTACTCCCCTTCTAGCCTAGACACAGGGAGGAGGATTTTGCGTGGTGCTGAGCCATCCCTGCACTTCTCTGTGCTCAGCAGCATCCATTCGATGGATGCAAAGGCAGCCATCCTTTGCTTCTCTTCCAGGTCACTTTGCTGCTTGCTGGCAAGGGGAGCTGCAGTTACAGGAATGAAAGAGCGCCTGTGCACAATGGCACTGGTGCCACTGGTGTTGTGTTCAACTGCCCCCTGTTTTGCCATGGTAATCATCTCATCCCTGTTCATTTTGGCAGGGAAAGGAGGAAAATGAACTCTAAATTTTCTGATTGGTGCCTACATTGAATGGACATTGTCCATGTCTGTCACTCATCCTTACCTTGCTCAGGCATGGAAATAGAAAGTGAGAGTGTCAGTACTTACAAACCAGGACTCCAAACTGGATACCACAACATCATGAGAAATGTTTATGAATGGTATTCAAAGTGAAGTTTTAAATTAAATTGACGTTCTCTTTCTTTTTTTTTTTTTCCTTAATTGTAGAAAAGGGAAAGACAGGTCTAAAAGCTATGCTTTTTCTGAGTTCAAACCTAAAATAGGTGTCTTTTTTTCTTTTTTAAAAAATTATTTTTTTTTTTCCTGGTAATAAGGTATGCACATTCACTGTGTGCACTCCTTTCTGATCTGTGAGACAGCAGCTCCACTTGTCTCCAGAGGCAGGGTACTAATTTCTTAGGGACATAAGCTTCAGCCACCCTTCAGAAATACCGAACAGATGCGACTATGAGAGCTGCACAGCTTTGTTGTCACCTGGTGAATCGTCATGATGCCCCACCACATTGAGCCTCTCCTTGCGGTGCTGGGAGGGGAGGAGAGGGTGCTTGTCCCTGCAGCAAATTCAGAGTGGGTAATGCCAAGAGTAGGAAATGGGGCTGGCAGTCTGGTGTGATGGGACTGCTCTTCAAATATCTGGGATGTAATGTGCCCGCGTTCCTGTGTTACAAGAAATCCAGAAATTGGGACATTTGGAGGGTGACTTGCTGTTGTTATTGCTGTTGGCTTCCCAAAGTAGCAGCAGGTGTGTTAGTGAGGGCTCTGCCGCCTTCTTCATCGCCTGGTGTCATTTTTATCTGGCTGGACAGTAGCACTGAGTGAGCTATGGATGTGCCCAGGACCTGGTGGCACAGATGCCAGGCTGCCAGGTTGTTGTAACAGTACGATTAGGAGCATGTGTAACTGTGGCAAGGGGCATCAATTTGGGGTTTTCTTCCACTGGATTTCAGGAACAGAAAATTGCATAAAAACTGTAGTATGATTGAAATTGCCAGGAACATTTAAATTACAGAATTGCTGTGCTCCCAGGCTGTAAAATTAAATGTTACTGCTCATTGGAGTAATTGAGTTGAAATGGCTTGCAAGAAGGCACTCAAGTAATTGTCATTTGGAGAAAGTGTTGTCTGTGATCAAGTTTCCATATTCACTTTCTGGATGGGGAAGCCAGTACAGCAGTTCTGGGACATCTATCAGGAGTGACACATCAGTCAGGGTAGGAGTGCTGAGCACCACCTCACCTAAGACATGCCACAGTCAGTGGGAGAGGGACGCAAGGATGAACAATTTCACACACAGAAGTCCTGTGTGTAAATGAAGTTCAGCATTTTGCAGCCTCGGTGCAGATCAATGGGGATGGAAATACTGGGGTAACTCGGGCAACCTGAATGTTCCTGTAGCCCAGCCACCCATGGTGCAGGCGTACAAGAGAGCGGAGCCAAGAAAGGATGCTGCGCAGTAGCTGCAGCAGTATTGTTAACACATCATTCCCTGAGCACCAGAACTAACAAAGCTTAGTTTCCTGCAGATTTCTGTTGGAAAGTTGATTGATGGGGGTGTTTCAGACGCTCACTAGATCTGAGCGAAACGTTTTCAGGATGAAGGCATTTATAAGGCATCTCTCCTATGTGGATACTTTGCTGTCTAACAAAATGTGAACACATACTACTTTTTTTCTTACACCTGGGGGAAAATGCTTGGTCTCTCATTTCCCTTTACAGCCAAAGACATGTAGAACTATAGTTATCTATGAAAACCATCACTTTCTGTTGGGTTTGGCAGTAAGATGCCATTATATTAAGAAATTATTAACACAGACAAACAGCATGTTTGCCTCATTTCCCTAGGAAGTAGGATAAAACAGCCACAATTTACTGATGGGAGGTAGGAATGAAGTCTACTTTTGGGTTTTCTAATCATCTTTCAAACATGGCAGTGTAAAAGAAGACAACTAAAACTGAGTGTGTGCATGCATGTGCGGAATGGAGTGGAGCATATGTTGATGAGGGAGGCCATTCCCATGGAGTATTCCCGTGTTCTCTCTGGTGTTCAGGAAGAAGAAATTGCTGTCTCTGAGCTGCAGGTTGTCTTCCACTAGAAAAAAAATCTGGGAAATTAGTAGTTGCGGTTTCCTAAGAGCTTAGCTGAGTAGGAGCAATTGCTCCATCCAGTTGAGAAATGAAGCAATAATTAGGTGAAAAGGGAACAATGTAGGGCATAGTTAATTGCTCAGTTAATGGTGCTGCAGTGCAATGGATGAACAGAGGGAGCCCTTGAATGGACCTGAGGCTGAAAGCAAGTGAAAGAAGCATTGCAGTCACCTTGTGGAAGATACCACACTTCGACTTCCATTGCATTAGCTAAGCAGGAGGGTTTGAGAGCAGTATTTTTCTTCCTATTTCATATCTGCCCAAAGTGCTTATCTGTCTTCATCTCTGTGTATTGATTTCTCTGTGCTCCAAGCCCTAAGTAACAGTGAATCTGCCCTTCTAACTTGTGTTGAAGCATTGTATCGCGAACTGTCTAAAATCAGGCTTGAGAATGAGGCATATTAGTTTAAACAGTTTTCTCCCATCAGTGACAGTCTGATGATACTGAAATTTTCTTGCTATTCAATGGAGGATGAAGAGAGCAAATTCCACCTCAAAATTGTTAGCTTAGATTTTTTTTTTTTCTGATATCTTTTTTTCCTCTTAACTAGATGGCTCTGCTGTCTCACTTAAGCAGCGGTCACTGATGGAGAAGAAAAACTTTTTGGGTAAAGTGCCTTGAAAGAGTCTGGGTTAGGTTCAAATGCTTGCTGCTTTATGCTGCTCCGGTGATGTAAAGCAGCTGCTAACTCACTGTAACCATTCCCCTGAACTGGATTTACAGTGCTTTGCATTGCCACGATGACGCAAGGCAGCTGGAAAAGACCAGTGAATCTGTTCCTTTAAATGAAATAAAATACTTTGATAATTAAAAGTACAATGCTACTTTTATCTCTGTTTGACATTTGTTTTCTCTTCAACTCCCTGTTTATAAAGACCAGATTGTGCCCATGATTGCCATAATCTGAAATTAAAGGGAATGTTTATGGAAAAGAGTACTCGTCAAACTGAGGAAGGGGAACAGAATTGAGCCGTGGGAGACGTGTGAGGAACGGCAGCCTTAAAGCGACAAACCTGTAGCCTTAAAGTGACAAACCTGTTTGAATTAGGATGAAAAACTAGCTCTTGTCACAGGCCAAGTACATCCCTATTAAACAGGTATTCTCTTCATACTGTCTCTGGGCCAGCTGTTGATCCCGTCTGCTGTCGTTGCAATCCGTATTTTTTTTCACTGACTCCATGCACGTCTGCCAGCAGCCAGTGTTGTAATTAAGGGGCTAATCCTGCCGTGGTGACTTGGGGGGCCCTGTGTCTCCTCCTTCACGGGAGCGGAGCGCTGGGGTTCCTGCCCTACGGAGCAGGATCTGTCCCCGCAGGACAGCAGGGCCTGGCTGGGTTGGACCATGGCTTTTCTAAGTCAGTACACGTATCTGTTATACCAAAATAACTGTCACACCCTTCTTTTTTTTGTTTTTTCTTTTCTTTTAACTGTATGTTCTACTTAGTGAGACAAACGTGCTGCGTTTCGGGAGGTTTTGCAGCTGAGAAAGAGGTAGAGGAATTTCTCCCCCTTTACTTACACAACCTGTTTAGTTACTGTAAAAAAACAGCAAACAAGTTAAGGCAGGCCAATGTAGTATTTTGTTTAGCTATGAATGAGTGAAAACATATACACTTTTTTTCCCTTTTTAAAAAAAAATATTCTGTTTGCGAGCAAGGAATAGTGATGGTGGAATGCCCAGTGAGGATGTACCGTAAAGACAGGCTGAAGCAAGCTGCGATTTAATAGAAAGGCCTAAAAAAACTAAAATGCCAAAAGGGGAAGTAGTCATGTCTTGTAGCCGCACAAAGGCGTTTGTGTCGCGTTGTTTTGTTTTCCTGCTGGCATGTTTTTGCCCGCTGGATTGTCTGAAAGGCGAGCTGGAATGCGCCGCCATGAGCTGCCCTCCGCGCGGGCGGCCTAGCGGCAGGTCTGGCGTACGGTGATTGATCCCTCCATTTAGGAGGCATAATGCCTTCTGAAGCAAAGAGCAGATCAAAGACTTTAATGATTGACAGCGATTTATGCCGCTTTTGTTTTTAATTCCTTGACTCCTGACATTTTAAGACGGGACTTTATAAAAGAAGGATGCCGTATCCTAGGGTTACACCTCCCTTCATAACAGGGGAAGCTGAAGGAGCTGTGAAGACTGATACCCAGATTTCAGATATATTAGTTTTTATTTAAATCTGAGGTTCAGAGGTTTGTGGGCATGCTGTTTCTGTTATTAAATCATTATGCACCTACCTGGGGGGAAAAAAAGCCAACAATCTTACCAGGAGTGCCTCTATAAACATTTCTTACTCTCCGTAGTGTAAGGCTGGTATATTAAAAATTCTTCGAATAGCTGACCTCGACAGGTGTTTTATTTGAGCAAACAAAACAATAAATAGTAATATAATCCCTGTGGAGCTGGCATTAGGCTTTGTGGGAAATGCATAATTTCCTTTACTGAATGTAGGAAGCTGCACAAATTTAATTTCTTCGTTTTTTGTCATTAATACCAAACCATCCTGGAGCTCTTTGCTCCTCGGGGCTGAGGTCTGAAGCCTGTTGCATGCAGTCGCACAGAGGGTTTTTTCTGTGGTTTGCATTATGTTTTTCTCTTCTTCAGCAGTGCAGACGCTCTCGGGGGTGTCTGCCAGCCAGAGCACAGCGTGGAGGAGAGCAGCCTGGCAGCTCTTTTGCCCCCTGGGAGTGGGTGTTTGGCCATCGGGCTCACAGGAAAATGGCCAGCCTTTGCTGCTCTGAGCGGTGCCGGATACGCTCACGGCTGGCTCCACTGTCAGTCCCTGCAGTACAGTGTAAAGCAGTTATTGTACTTTTGGCTCCTTACTTCTGCAAGGCCTCACAATTTAAGGGCTGGTTTGTTTGTTTGTTAGTTTTAATCTAGACCATATGGAGGTTGCAGTTTTGCTGGCTGTATTTGACGTGTTCTGGAAGGATGATATCTCCTTAAAAGACGGCGCTTTGCAGAAAACATTTTGTCATTCCTCCATGCGGCAGAAGCCGTAATGTTGTCCTGGGGTCTCCAAAGAAGGGGACAGTGGATTTTGTAAATCATTGCTGCTACAGCAGCCGGGCGAGACAGGGCCAAGGCAGGACGGAGTGTCAAGATGTATGTATGGCCTTGGAGGTTCCTAACCCAGACTTGAGTGGCAAACAAAGAGCAGTCCTGAAGAAACTTTAGGTTTGAAATGTAAATTAATTTAGGCTATTGTGCACGTGCTACATAAAGCAGCGATGACTCTCATCTTTTCATTTGCCTTTATGTATGAGTAAACTCCACTGTTACATTAGTAAAAGCTGCTGGTGCTCTTGCATTGCAATGACAAAACTGATACTAAAGGGCTGCCATCCCCAGGTTAGGTGGACCAGCAGCCTCACCCAGGATGGCAAATGCTGCCTTTTTATGCTTACTATAAAGCCTGAGGTCCTACCCATTAAGAGGTGATGTCTGAACTGTGGAAGCCATTAGAAAAGCCCATCACTATATTTTATTGTTCTCATAAAGTTCATGAATTAAGATCCACATTTTAAGCATCATTTACTGTTAACTCCTCTATTAACTATTTATGTATCTTCAGAAAGTAAGTGGTCTTAGCACTGTTCTCAGGGGGGTTGAACTATACTTAAATTCTAACTTGCGAATTCTGCTCAGCTTGCTAGTAACAGAAATCTTTCCTAGCTTTGAACATTTTTTCTTAAGAAGATTTCAACTAAATTAGGTCTTTGTGTTGACAAACTGAAGAATTTGGTTAAAACCATGTAACATGGGAGTGCAGTAGGCCAAGCAAAGCTAGAAATTTGACAGTTAAAAAATGGAAAAAAAATAAATTAACTTTTCTTTATAACAGGATAGGCACAAGCATAAAAGAGCCCAAGCCCAAAACCAGGGGGATGTATTTTCAAAAGCAATTCAAAACAGCATTTAGTACATGCTTTCCTGATGTTGCTTAAGAATGTTCCTTACTTTTAGGTGTTATTTAGGAGCTTATGAGATTAGTAATGTGCACTCTTTTATTGTTTCTACAGCCTTTCATCCTGGCATTTACAAACAAGTATTGTGCTTTAGCTTGTACATAAACTATCCCATTCAGCATAATTTGGTGTTGAACTTGCCCAGCCAAGTTAGTATTTACTTTTTGTATGTTTTTTATAGTCAGTTCAACCTTGGGTAATTGACAAACTGCTTCAATGTAGCTGGACCAAAGCTTAGCTACTTTGTATCAAAAAAGTAGGAAGTCTTTAATTTCCAGATTTACTCATGAATAGGGTATTTTGAGCAGAAGATTTGGAAAGGTATTCCTTCACAGCTTAGTTTCAGTCCTCTTGGTGGTAGGGGTTTTCAAATAGCTAGTGTAAGTTAGATCAGCAAAATGATTGGTTAATTAAGACATCATCAATTTATGTTATGAAACAAACAGAAATCCATTTATACATTCACATCTCTTCTTTTTTGTTTTTTTCTGGGTTCTTTTGTTGGTCTTTTTTCTTCTTACTGTATAATTTAGACATACAGGTTCCGGTGTTGCATGTACTTTTCAAGCTGTATCTGCACATCAGGGTTGCTCGTGAAAATAAGCTGTCCGTCTGCCCCACCCCAAGCCTTGCACTCATCCCTTTAACGTCATCTGCCAAGGAAACACCAGATGCTCAGAACCACAGGGGATTGCAGGGGATGGTACTGGGACCTGTATGAGAATGAGCTCAGAAGGGATGGTACCACTTTCAGCTGCTGCAAGCAGCCTCTAGGATCAAGCTGGAACTTAGTTAGGATTGAAAGCCAGCATAACCCAAACTCTTAGCTAAAAATTCGTAACTTCAGATAGCAAAGTTAAATTGAGTGTCATCAATTAGTTAATCAAGTAACTCATCAAATTAGTTAAATTGAGAACTCAGAATGAGTTCTTCCTCTCGTTTGTATTTCTAAAAGGTTAAGCATGGGCAGTGCGAAGAGAAAGCTTTCAAAATCGGACACAATCCTCAGGTAGGGGTCAGCAATCCACTCAGTCCTCTTTGCATGTTCACACGGATTTTAGCACGAGATGCAGGTGCTACAACACAGCAGTTCTGGATCAGGATAACTGAGATACCTTATGACAACAGCTTAAGCTAAAACATCTCTTAAATGTCTCTCACATGTTCTGGAAGGAAACTCACAATTCTCCTCCTTTCTGCCACTGTGTCCCAGTGCAACCAGGGAAGGTGAAAGGGTTGTCATCATCTGCATGGCCCGAGGGGCTTGCTCTCCTCTGCTACTATTCAGTTTAGCTATACCCCAAAAACTGCACAGAAATACAGTATTTCTGTTGTGAGCATTAAGCTTTAGTGAATGCTTTTCTTTTCACAGTGTGCAGTCTGGACATCTGGAAAATACTCAGATTTTCTTTCTTCCTTTTGGAAAGCATAGCCTACATTAATGGCCAAAGCATAATCAATGAATAACGTGAATAATTCAAACTGTTCTTAAGAATCAGTTTGAAAAATAGGAAGTATTTTATGCTTGAAGGCGCTGTGTTTAAAATCAGGGAAGTCTTCTCTTGACTTGAGCTGACTGGGATATACAAGGCCAGGTGCACAGTGCATATCCGAACCTCCGTGGCGTGGGCATGCAGACATTTGAGCACATACCTGTGCCTTTATATGCATTTTGGTCATTAGCAAGTAGCTTTAAGTGCAGTCGTGTGCCCTCATCTCCAAATACCCGGTGTTATTCAACTGCAGTGATACAATTTTTAATGCAATGATCTGGAGTGCAAAATAGGAAGTTTTCATCTGTATTTTTAAAAGAATCCTGGAAAATTCTCTGCAAGCTAAATCTTCTCTCCAGAAGGGTGCTTCTTGAATAAAAATACTCTAGTATAAATAAGATTACCATACCTGTGAAGGTATACTTGTTCACACTGCAGGAGAGATGCTTAGTTACTGATTGCACATAAGCGTGGTTGTGTTATTTTCCAAGAGAACAAAAGCTTAACCTAAATAAATTAAGATTGTGATAGAAGGTTATTCTATTTTAAAGTGTTTGCAAAATACAAGATGGCAAAAGTTCAATCACTCCAAATTATAGGATGAGGAAAGCCTTGAGCTGTCTGTAAATGACAGCTTTTGCAGTATGACTTGAAGGTGAGGGGGCTTGAGCTCTGTTGGACTCAGCAGGGGGTTGAATTCCACAGTGATCCCTTCCCTGAAAACCTCTTGTTGCATCCCCTCTTATTTATATCTTAAAGTTGCCAGCTTGGACACCCCAGGTTGTTGTAATGAAATGATCTGATAGAAAGAGTAAGATGATTTCAGGAGGGAAATCCAGAACACTTAAAGGACAAAATGCTGTTGAAAATGTTTCTTTTTCTTCTGGGTACTGTTTTCCTGATTAGATGGCAAAATCTGCTAACAAACTTATGTGCTGGAAAGCTTCAAGGGCTCCCTTCCTCCTTCTTTTTACTCCATGCAAGTATCAATCAGTTCCAACCCTCAAACAACAGGACAGCTGAAACCGATACAGCCTTTTTCTTCCTGGGCCTGTTTTCTGGGAACAAGTTGGGATTTGCCTGTGCTGTGTCGCTGTAATGTTTGACAGGGAGACAGACACCTGCTTTGCTCACACTGCTGATGGCCACGCACCAACGGTGGCTGGTCCCAAGCCTCTCTGTGGCTGGGAAGCGGTTGAGAAATGTGATCGTGGTGCTGGGGTGCAGCTGTGCCTGTGTGTGCCCTTCTGTGTCGGTGAGCAGGCAGGTTTTCCTGCTCTCCTCACTTGGCGTGTGTTGGGTATTCCCAACTGAAAATACAAAATCCGAATTGTGTACCAAAATAGTTGGATTTCAAGAGCAGTCGTACTGTGTTTTGTCAAAAAACATAGGGGTTGAGTAGTACTCTTAAATTAAGCTTTAGAAGCTACATTTTTTGTTGCCCATAATAAAACCACCTCAGTTTGTACACTATCAAAGCATCTTTTGCTTTAACCACATGCCTTGTTTTTGTCCTACTCTAATCTTCTCTCATAATGTTTCTTTCTTTGAGTTTGTTTGATGTAGATGGGAACACCCACACAGAACCCCACCCCCTTTTTTCTGTAATTAATTCTGTAATCTTTAATGTGAATATCTCTTGTTCAATCTTTCAAACCCACTTCTGAAATACATAATCTTCTTCACCAGTTTGGCATTGCGCTTTCCTCCGTTCCTTTCAAAAGTCTTTAGAGGAGGATAGGGAACAATTTCCCCCTCCCAGGGAGACAATCCACTCGTTGCTTTGGGGAATCGTTTGGAATAAATAGATAGAGTTTGCACATAGAATTTAACAAGCTAAATAATAGTCCCAAGACAGTTTCTTTCAGTTTTGTCCAGCACCAAGCTTATGATGAATCTTGTGAAATCTCTAGAGTAATCGCTATTACCATAGTTCTTACTCACACTTAATTTTTGGTCAGTTACTTGCTTTTTTTTTCTTCTGTTTTTCAAATACCAAAGGAAGCGTGGTAGGTGGCCCAACAGAAACAAATCCTTTGGCTGGAGAAAGCAGACTGATGCATACTACTGTTGATGAGACTTGGGCTTCTTTGCCCTGGGGTTGGTGAGACATGTAGATATTAGAGGCACAGTTGAGGGCCTCCTGACTGGGGAGGAGGCAGAACATGGTGTTACCAGATCAAAGAGAAGGATTGTTTTTACGTGCCGTTATGCGAAGTGCCTGGTTTCTGGCTGAAAAATGTTGAGCACTGGTTATCATGATGGAGTCAGAGAAAGATGTCATTTTGCTGCATCTTGGAAAGGTGATGTCTTCTGACTGTCAGGACCAGCGCTGTGATTCTGCTGGAGGATGTGTAGGAAACACGTATGGGGCATGCACAGATTTGCTCGGGACTCGGGCTGTTTGTTGAGGTGCCACTTTGCAGGGACAAAATCTAGCCCCTTGGTGAACAGGGCAGGAGGACATTTTTGACATGCGGAGCAACCATATGCAATGTGCATTAGGGAAAAGACCCACCAAAATGCTAAGTCCTGTGCTTTGGGTCTAGAAAAATGACACCCAAGAAAACAAAGTCTACTTGGACATGGTTTGGTGGGTGGCTTGGGAGAAAAACACGAATTGTTTTCTGCCTCTGAAGGTGTTTTGTTTGGTGTTGATGGAGAAAATTGAATTACATTCTAACAGAGTAGCAGTGATAGCTGAGGGTTTTGTGTTGGGGGAGGGTTAGTACAGTATGCTCGTACATTTTGCTTCTCAGTTCAGAATATTAGCGTTGTTGTGGCTTTTTGTTTCTCCTTTTCAATGGAGGAGGTTGACGGAGAGGTTAGATACCAGTTCTGCCTCAGTGATTCATTAAAGCAGAGCTGGAGGAACGGAAGTTGCCCTGTTCAAAGGTGTGGGGAGTGTTTTATTGTTCTGCACGGTGCTGTGAATGCCAACGATTTTGCAGCTGTGAAAAGGGCTCTTAATGAGTTTCAGCATTTTAATGTACTTCAAGTTCCCAATTGTACAAATTTAAGAAGCTTAGCAATTCAGTATCTCCTGAATAATAGCATTTATTTTATACTCTAAATACACTCGGGGAAGTCTCGACAATATTGCAGGAAGTCTTGGTAATATTGTGCCTCCTTCCCAATGTAATAGCTTTAGAGGACCTAATTGACTTGAACAGTGGAATTGGTCCTTTAAAAAACATGCACACACAATTTTTGATTAATGAGCCCCATAATAAATCATTAATCTTTTTTGGCTCAAAAAAATAATCTGAATAGTTTTCAAAGTAGAAGAAGTTGTGTATGTTTTCTTAAACTGTCTAAGCGATACAGCGCTTGCATTTCAAATCTATCATCTTAAATTTACAGAAAAAATTGCCTAACCCATTTAATTTTTAGAAAAACAAGTCCAAACTCTGAACTACTTGGTTACTAGGAGGCATGTGAAGAAACATCTAGATAGGAGTACTTCCTCTTAGAATAATAAAAGCACTGTAAAATGACCATGTAATAAGTGTCCTTCTTCCTGAAGGATCCCCAAGTGCTTTTACACATTTTCTATAGTCAATGTGGGTCATTCACCCATCACTTGAATGAAACCAGTCTTTACTGGCTGCACTAAACACCACTTTTTCTAGGAAGGAAATCACAAATAACTCTTGCATTTGAAACTCTGGGGAGAATTTGAGGTAGGCAGATTGTAATTGCCCAACTTGGAACCGGGCCAGAAGACTGTGATTAATATACCCAGGCTGCGATTTAATTGTCCCAAAGTAGTCAGGGCCTTCGTTTCAAGTGTGCTTTGTCTCTGAACAGTATTTCTTTTTCTTCATGTTAATTTTGGAGCTTATAGAATGGGTGGCAGGTTTAGCGGAATTGAGAAGCAGGGAAATTTTTTACTTACATGGGGATCAGCAACAGTAAGACAGTGCAATGCAACTTTCTATGTGTATCTCAAGTGACAGAAGCTGGTTGTATATTTTGTTTTTTCTTCCTCTTTCACTGCACGACCTTCTGATTTGGTTGACTCCCTCGAAATATTTTCCCCACACTTCACTATTTCAAACTCTTGAAATATTGTTATTTTAGGTCTTAAAATTAATAGCAGAGTAAATGCAAATGGCTCTACTTTTCACTTTCTCTGGGAATCACTTGATCTTTTGAGACAGTGTAGTATCTCAAAAACCCGTGAAAGGCAGCCTAGCAGATTAAGTTGATTGATCTATAAAAATAGGGTCATGTAACTTGAAACTATTTCCCTTAAAAAGCAAACAAGCCGCAGAGGCTGTTGACGCTTTTCTCAGCGGAGCCAGCCTTATCCCCTCCCTGGCGGGATAAGGTTGGGAAGCCTCTGAATGTCAAATCCCATCCTGAGGCTTCTGGATGTGCGTCCGTCTGTGACAGTCACTGATCTGCAGATCCACAACTGAGTCAACATCAGGCTGAGACATTACTCAGTGGGATCCAGTGGATATTTATTTTTCTCTTGGGAAACTTGAAAGTTTTTAAGGGATTTTGTGTGGATACAACTAACTTCCATTTTAGAACATAGGGGTGTTTTTTGGTGTTTTGGGATTGGGTTTTTTTTGCAATTGCCCCACAGAATACACATAACATTAGCTTGTTCTGTTGACAATGTTGAGATGAGCACAAATTTCTCAGGGCTGCAAACTATCAAGTTTGGTCCCTTAGGTTTGACGTGTTTACATGGCTTGTAAAAAACGCACATATGTCCACAGCTGTATGTATTTTACCATGAGCCACCAGGAATTGCTATAGTCATCATGGGAACTTTAATAGGCATCCACTTTTTTAAAGGTGTTGTATATGGTGCCTTTCGGTTCTGCCTCCTTTAGGAACAACTGTATTTTACCTCCTTAAAACATGGTTGAAATTTTTTCCCAAGTATTGGGTGATTTTCTGCTTATGTCATCAGCTGCTGGTATCAGCATCAGCAAGGGTAAGCATTGATGTAAGGAGTGTGCCTCTGACAAAACACTCCTAATTTGCATGACTAAGAGGCTAGTTCTTTGCCCTGGTGGTGCAATATTACATAGCTGAGAGTTTGAGATATTCAGCTTGTAAGCCTTCAGCTTTTCTTTTCACTAAAACTAGTTTGAAAACAAGTTGTGAATACAGCACCTGGGAGAAGTAATCCAGAAGCTTAAAATGTTCAGTAGCTCAAGTTCCTTTTTTTTAACACTGTTCTTTTAGTTGTAAGACAGATTCTAAAGCCAGAGCAAAATGACTCGGATTGTTTAAGGACCAATGCAAGAGCCTGGTCCATCTTTCAGTGTCCTAGCAGGAGACCCACACCACTCCCTCTACACGTTGCTGCAGATTCTCCTTTGCCTTAAATTCCCAGCCATCCACTACATCCAAAAATGCTTTATTTGTAATTCCTTTCCAACCTGGGACTCAAGGAATGCCTAGTAATTTTTCCAACAGTTATATTACTGCAGTAAGTTCTTAAAGTTGCTTCTGATTTTTTAAGTGGAAAAGAGGATAATAATATCCTTCATTTATTGGATTGATACAGCCATTACTTTTCATATGAACAGTTTATACGTGTATACAAATAAATGTAAAATATGATTACATGCAGATATATTTCATCACACACAAACGTACCACCAACTAAGCACATTAAGTTGCTATGTATGGAGATACCTCCTCTGTATACACAGTCACTCACATCTGTATGCGACTCCTTTTTGGAAGTCTGGGTGTAGTCTTGTATGTCTCTAAACATAGACATCTCTTCAAAAACGAAAGCATGCTTAAACTGGAATGCACTTTTATGTGTATATTATATTTTGCTGCTACAGACGTAATATAGAGCTGTCCTTATGTACTTAAACGTATAATTCTCATGCATATACACACGTACGGTCACATGCATATGCCGCATACATTATACATTAGCCGCAGCTGAAATACTGTATAGATGTAAGAAGAACAGATAAGCATGAGCCATGGAGAGCTTAATAGTGGGTTGCTAGTGCTCACAGGTGAGCTTAGTACAACACAGCAAATCATTGAGATGCAAACAGACACAGCCAGTCATGCACCAGGCAGGGTGGCCAAGACCAGATTTCTGGAAACAGAAGGAAAGACAGAGTTACAGGGCTTGGAGCATTTCCTTCTTACTTTCCTCCTCCTTACAGCGTCTGGTTACACGTACTGAGGTTCAAGCATTCTGCTCTGTCCTGAATTTCAACTTGTAGTGTCTTTCAATCTCTGCTGTTCTGTTCTTTTACATCATCTTGTGCCATTCCTGTACAGTTTGCATCCTGGTCTCTTGGTTGCAAAGGAGCTGAACTGCATGAGTTTTTGCAGATAGGCACCCTTCTTCCAGCAACACCTCTGAGTTTGTCCTCGCTGCCCTGTGAATAGCCCTGTCCAGCCACCCCAGTTCTATGGTGTCTCACCAGCTGACTGCAGACGACTATGTCCATTATTTCATTTCAAATGTCAGACATCTTTGCTTAACGTCCTTCTTGACGCTCTCCATTTCTGCCACAAGAACAGCGTATGTGCCCTTTCACATCGGTTTCTTGAGCAGAGGGAAATTCTTTTTTCTCTCCACTGTAGGTCACCAGGTTATGGCTCCTTGTAGCTCAAAAAAAAATTGTTTTATGGCTCTGTCTTGATCCTTAGTAGGTGGATAGAACTGATCACCGTGCTATATCTATACTCATTTCTGAGTGGTTTTCTGCTTCCTTCTGCAGAAAATTATTGACTTTGTCTTTTCTATGTGAATATGCAACTGGAAACGTTCATTGGCTTGGAACACTTGAGTCAGCAGTCATTGCTCAGAAAACTGCACTCTTCTTGCTGATATGAGAAGGGAAGGAACTAATGAAAGGTTTGTAGGAAAACTCTCGTAAAGAACTCATGCTTTCCTTGCTCTTGGGAAGTAAAGAGAGTTCATAGACTTGTTCCTGGTTTGCTGCCCCACATCTTGCTCAGGGGCTATTGTTCTTCGTAGATAGGAAAGCACAATAAAATTTACTCTTCTCTCTGCTTTCACCAACTGGCAAGAGAAGAACCGTGTTTCTCTTACTGCTCTTCCTATCCTTGATTTTTTCCCCCAATATTGTAGAGTTTTAAGAGTGCCTGCTACTCTCCCCTGGCTTTGCCCAAACCCCTAGGTAAGGCATCATGCCACTCAGATCCTTATTTTCTGCCTACACAAAGCATAATATACCCTTAAATAATGCTTTCTTCTCTAATAGTGTTGGGTTTCTTGTGTCAGGGAAGGGAAGCTTTGACACTTTGCTCATTTCCCTCTTCCAAGCAGGCTGTGAGGAATGGCAAATGCCTGGCCCCTCTTCCTTGCATTGTCCCTCTGGAGATTGATGTGGTATCTCCTCTTCTGTTACTTGTCCAGTGGCCACCATGAGTTATTGATTTTTCTCATGTCGTTGCTGTGCTTTTCTTGTTCATTAGTTGCAGCCCCTGGTGCTCCCCTGGGTCACAGCCCCAGGTTAGCTGAGGCCAGAGCAGGGAAGGGAGGTGGTCCCACACCTCCCAGTCTCCCTTACAGCCTACCTGCTGTCTAGGCTCTGCTTTTTGCCGTTGACTGCAGCTGTAGGACAGTGGGCTTCTCTGGTGGCAAAAGCCACCACTGTCCCATACTGGGACAGTGCCAGCACTGCTGGGACTGCAGCTGGGACAGCGTGGGACCATGCCTGCTTGATGTTGCAAAGGGGGATTCAGTAGTGATAATCAAAGCAATTCAACCCTGCCTTTTATTCTTTTTCTTTCTATTTTAATACCTTCATTTTTTAAATAAAGAAAAGTTTCAGTTTCTTCACTTACTAATAATATTTCCTCGTTTTCATTTGTGAGGGTGGAAATTGAGTGTTTCAGGGCCTTTTTGCTAACACTCCGCTGGGACTCCCTGACTCAGCACCGGGGATTCCACACACAGGGAAAATGTGCTATTGCTGTGTCTGTCATGCTTCTGAGCGATAACCATCACTTTTCACATCTGAAATATGACTCGGTTGTCTTTTTATAGCTGATGCATTTAGGAAAAGTGTAAGTATTTCTGCAGTGTACGTTTCGTGAGTTGTGCCTGATCTTAAATGGGAATGGTATTTTTGTCTGTGTTAAATACAGATTTCTCAAAATAAAACTGTCAAGGCTGTGTTTTATAGTGGATTTTGTTTTCCTTAAGCAGTATCTATGTAGATTTTTTCTTAAGTTTCTGTAGTAGTTAAAAGAATCCAGACTCCCTGAAAATTGATGCATCCTCAAGGACTAGTAGGTTTCCATTTCTGGCATGTGCATCAAGATGAATAACTGTTCTCTAGCTGTTTGTATAGACTCAGGCTAAGTAGACCTCAACCTTTATCCCAAAAGGAATTCCCAGACAAGAAAATTCTGACTTCATTTATGGTTTATAGGAAGTAACGTAAAACATGACAAAAGAAAGCGTTCGGTTTTCTTCACAAGCAATCACATGGGATCTGTGTGCTGCTTGAATTCGCCTTTGGGTCAATAGGTCAAATATTAAAAAGCATTATACTGTCCCAAAAAGTCCTCTTAAAGCTTATAATGCTTTCCCAGTGCTGATAATTTACTACCATTAGTCGCTACAGTCTTTTTCCAGTGCAAGTGTAGACAGTTAAATGCTAAGACTTTCAACTTTACGTGAAGAAATCTGTGTTTCCTGACTTAGCCCCAATCTAGACAAGCTTCTGAAGAGAAACATTTTATGTTCCTATTGATCTACAGATAAATGCTATATTGATAATAATTTAACCCCTTGTGCATAGTTAGCATTTCAAATCCGTTGTTTTCATTTTGCTGGCAGCTTTGAAAGGAAATGTTAAAGGCAAACAATGTACGAAAATCATCAAAAGAGATGTACATCCTTGGTTTTTTTGCATCTTTTTAATCTGAATATAGTTTTGAAACTATTTTCCAAGCACAGATCCTGATATTGCCAATTGAGACCAATGAAGATTTTGCTGCAAAATTCAATTAGAGAAGGATCAGGCCATGACAGAGCAAACACTCTGTCCTTAGGGAGAACAGCTGCTAGAAATAGTGGACAGAAAGTCCTAAAGCCACTCTGGCCAAGTATGGGTTATGTGAGCATGAAAACATCTGTAACTTGTGCCTCTGCTGCTTCATTGTGAGATTCTGTGGCCACTGGAAGATCAGACAGGTCCTTGCTTCCTTTTCTGAGCTTGAGGAGCAACATGCAACCTCTGCTCTAACACTTGGCACAGTCTCCAAGTCTCCACAAATTACATAGGAGTCAGACTGATCTGACTGCTTGCATCTACAGTTTGAGGAACCCAAGTTTGTCCTTTACAATGCCAGATTCTGCCTGCACTGAATGATATTATTGTATCCTGAGACGGATTAGGGAAAAGCCCATTTATTTACGCTTTGTAAATATTACACATTTGTAATCCTTTTGGTCCAGTGTTACTGTCATGAGAACAGAAAATAGCACAGCCCAATCAACTCCAGGTATCACCAGACCATGGCTTGAGAGTTGCCGCCTTGACAAATGTAGACTAAAAGAGTGACCTCTTCTAGAAAATTTTTAATAATGTTAATCATAGAATCATAGAATATGATGCTGGAAAGGACCTCAAGGATCATCTGGTCCAACCTTTCTTGGTAAAAGCACAGTCTAGACAAGATGGTGCAGCAGCCTGTCCAGCTGAATCTTAAACGTGTCCAATGATGGGGAATCCATCACTTCCCTGGGAATATTATTCTAATGGCTGATTGTTCTTA
This sequence comes from Calidris pugnax, assembly GCF_001431845.1. Lineage (NCBI taxonomy): Eukaryota > Metazoa > Chordata > Aves > Charadriiformes > Scolopacidae > Calidris > Calidris pugnax. Next base: position 3,144,926 of record NW_015090803.1, on the reverse strand, counting down.
TTGTGAAAAATTTTTCTCTTGTGTCCAATTGGAATCTCTCCAGAAGTAACTTGTACCCATTACCCCATATCTTTTCCATGTGACTCCTTGTAATAACTTACTCTAGAATCTCCATTGTTTTCTACACAAATCCTGCTTTTCAGGGTTTGTTATCATAATTTTCCAGATTTCAATTTATGCAAAGAAGAACTGTAAAATTCATGAAAGAGTTTTATATTGTTTGAGTTCCATATTGTAACTCTTTGTATTTATTTCAGGTGTTTGGGAGTACTATGATTTTAAGTAGAGCAAAAATCATTGTAATTTTCTTTTTTTTGGTATTATTCCAGTTGAATGTTTTTGTACTGAACACTTATAAAAAAATTGCATTTCAGCTATTTAGTGCTACTGGCACTGCAGGTCTTTTTTTTTAAGAACTGAAGTAGTGCTACTAAACACTAACTATTTGTGTGTGTCTTGTTCTTCAAAATGCCAAATAATCACAAGAATCCATGACAGTGGGATGTGCTTTGTGTGTATTTCTAAGATTGTATTTAAAAGCACTGTAAGTTAAGCTGTTAATTTAATTTGATTGATTTAGTGCATACGGCATATTACCTCTAATTAGTTTTCTTTCTTCCATTATTGGTAATGGAAGGTCTATGCTGTGGCCTGATTTCACGCTATGTCCTCTGTAAAACAAATAATCTTTTTTGTGACCTCCTCTTTCTCTGTTTGTGTAAGTATATACACGCACACGTACAGATGCACCCTTTCTGTGGGATAGAGATATGTAAAACACCAATTCAGTGAGAATGTGAATAGTAGGAGTTAAATTGCAAGATCTGTTGGCCCTGTGCAGGGGCAAAGGACTTGACTCCTGTCTAAGTATCGGTAAGACAATCCAGGAAAATATACATCAATCAGCATGTCATTAACCCAGTAAAGTATAAAACAAATAAACATGCTCGATGCAATATTGTCTAACCTGCAATAGGACACTGCGTCTTAACTTGACTAAGACACAGTCAGTGACGAATCAAAATAAATAGGTAAGGTGTTCAACTTAGATTGCAGTTCATCTGGCAAATCAGCCTTTTGTTTCCAGAGGTCATCAGTGAGTTTCTAATTTAGGGTTAATGCCTGGGAGATTATGTAGCATTTTCAGAAATTGTTATAGCCAGGCTTCAGGTAATCTGAGGTGGTTAATTGATTCTTACTTAACAGGAACGTAAATAGCAAAGTGGTTATGATAACAGTATAAAAGAGTATATGGAAGCAGCTGAACACCTTCAAAGCTAGAGTGACACTGATTTTTGCAGAGGTTGAACTGCCTTTTTGGCTGCAGTGCACCGTGCAAGTTGAAAACTGTGGAAATTTGTTTCTAGGAAAACTAAGAAGTAAGGAGTTCTAAATAATGGCAGAAGTATGAAAAATTGGGTTTTATATCAGTCTGTGATAGTTCTGGTTATGATCGTATGGTGTGAAAATAAAAGGAGGTACCTTGTTACCATGTTACTGCTCTAAAGGCAGTGACCACAGATACTCAAGTCCATTTTTTCCATACAAGATGGAGGGCAAATCAAATCACCATTGGCAGGTGAAATGCATGATGGAAGGTTCTGCAGGAGCTCAGTGGAGGACAGACCAATAACAATTCGGTTCCAGCAATATTTAGCTTTAGCAAGTGCTGTGCTGTCCATGAACAAACTTAATTAAAAGAAAGCTGAGTCCAGCTTACACAGCACGGCACAGCACTCTGATAGTTTGCACAGTGAGAAGAAATCCTGAGCATATATAAACTGCGAACTCTTTTTAAAGTTCATGGTTTTAATTAAAACAGTACTTATAAATAATACTGTGCTGTGGAGCTGATACAAGTATTTGTGACAAATAATTTCCTACAGTGCTCTTGTTCTTTTCCTCTTCATAGGTCGTGGTTTTTAGGAATTTGCTTGTTTGCATTTTTTTGACAAAATTTGGTAGAGCAAATTTTAACCTATGCTTTGTTTAAGAAGTAACTGCAAAGAGTGTTTTAGTGATGGACCAGTAAGGCTGACTGCCCAAGTCACATCTCCCTTCTGATCTGATGATCCCAGGCAAAGGGTTCCTAATGACAGGAGTTCTTTTCTTGGGTCATTATAAAGCTCAGAAGTACTTGAAATTACTTATGCAAATCATAATAAAATCCTTTTGAAGATCTTTCAGAAAATACTTTTCTTCAAAATAGCACTTGTGCTTTCTGTGTTCTTACGCCGAACCATTGTGTCTTTTCAGAAAGTGTCCTTGTCTTTGTTAACAGGCTTTTGATGTGACTTGTTGACAATCAAGCTTATACAGAAAATGCATGCTGCAGTTAGAGTTTTAGATATATTTATAATGCTTGCTGGGTTGGGTTATATTGTCGCTGTGCAATAGTTGTATAATTATGCTGAGGCTGAATGTCGAAAACCCACGTCACTAATAAATTTTGAACTGTGGCAGTGTAAAAGTCAGGTAGGGTTGAGTAAGGGAGAAAGATAATCTATGAAATATAGTTAGTGCTTAGTCTAAAACAGCACAGTGACTACCATGAAGCAGATGTATCAGGATGGAAGAGTCATGGCTTGACTTATTGGAGCTTTTGGAAGGCCATCCAACAGCGGATAGATTCTCTTGAAGCTTCCTAAGACAAAATAAGCTTCTTTGAATTGCCTCAGTGTCCTCTGCTCAGCAGTACTTTCCCTGCAAACCCTTCAGTGTTTAGACACAGTCTTGGTTGAGGAGACAGCTAGTGTTTCTGGCAGTGCCTGCTGCAAAGAGCTTTGGAAGGATTCTTGACAAACCAGCCAGCAATGTTTTTACCAGTTTCCTTCCACTGTATCTGTTGGATTATTGGTACTTAGTGCACTAATAAAATCCATGTAAATTTAGTCTTTCTGTACAGTCTTGTAAGCCTTTTGGTGTGCTGCTCAACAAGAGAGTGCAACCAGCCAGGGATCAATAGTTAACTGGCCATTGATTTAGCTGTCTACAGTGTTAAAAATGTGCCCACACCAAGGGAAACAAATAAGCCAGTAAAAAGTCAAAGGGAACCTTGGCAGCTGCACTTGATTCATTCTGTTCACCTCATGTTACTGCAATGATGGCTCAAAATATGTCCTTAGCAATTCTGAAAGGCTATATGGTCGGGACCGTTGCTATAGTAAGTGTTTCATGTGGGTTTTTTAGTTTGTTTCTTCCTTCTTTTTACGGAAGAAACCATAGTGTGAAAAATCTTTGAAAACAGGGCTATTATCTCTTAATTCAAATCAGTGTATTTTCATTGATTTGCAGGCGCCATGCAGATGTATGTGAGTAAGATCCCAGTCCCCAGCCGCTGCACAGAACCCTGCCCTCCCACCCCTGCTGAGGAGGAAAAGGGTTTCCTGCATCGCTTCTCTGATACCAGGAGGTGCTGGAGTTTAGGGTGACTTTAACTTTCACGCCACCAGCCAATATTCATTCTGCGTAACTGTGCTAAGTTAGGAGCATCCTGCTATGCTTGAATTAGGTCAGTGAAGAGAGAATCTCCCCAAATGTTACTTGCAGACATTAGGTACCAAATCTGAAGTTAGAGACCTGAATTGTAAATTCAGTAGCTTACTCTGTCTGAAAACCAGGTATCTTTTACATATGTGGAAAAATATTCCACATTAATGTGAAAAAGCAGCAGGAATAATTGGAAAAACAACAGAATACTGAGGAAAAAAAATAAGTCAATTCAGATTTTTGGTGTATGAATCCAATCAAATGCATATCATCAGCTTTCAAATGAATGTCTATTTCAGATGTCCCAGAAAGTTATCATGATCTGCAATACTAAAAAAGTAAATATTAAATAATAAAGTAACAAGAAGAGATATTGAATGTAAATCTACTGAGAGAAAATGTTACGTGTTTCCTCTAAATTTCATTTAAGCTCAGTGGCTTGTATAGAATCCAGTTTAGAAATAATCTAATAAACTGAAGATGAGCCTGATGCTACCGTACAATTACAGTTTCCAAAATACTGAGCAAACACTGGAAAATTTAAGAAACGGCATATAAATGTTTCCATAAAAATGATCTGGTTTAATAGAAATGGTTCCACATACATGACTTTTTCCATAAAAAGCATAACATAGTTTTTTTTTGTTGAGGGGAGACAGAAATTCAACCTAGGTCTTCAAAGGAGAGAAGTTCCGTACGTAGCCTGAAGATCCGGGCAGTGAGCATTAGGCAGAGATGAACTAGTTTGGAGAAAATACAAATTGAGTGTGATTTGAACCTGGATCTAAAACGTTCAGAAAGACAAGACTGTGCTTCTAAAGGTGAGCTGTAGTATTGACCTGTGTCAATGTTAATAAGATGAAGTCTCAATTTATTAAAGACAAGAAACGGATATGGTATATTAATATAAATATTGATTGTATCTTTAAAAAGAGGAGTTCAGAATATTATATCGATCCATGTACAAAGTTATATTCCCAGGATAAGTTTGGAAGATGGAAAAGTGAATCATTTGAGCTAATAATCAGCACTTAGCTTCCTAGAGCAAGCTGCTCCAAGGAGAAATAATTTAGGTTGAATAATAAGAATTGGTACATAGGGTTCCCAAATAAACCAAACGCACTCGGGTCGCAGCCCTACTGAGATTGCAGGACATTTGAGTTCCTTTTGGGAAAAATTAACGTAGCCAGAAACTGCCCACCCCTCCCTAAATATGTGTCTTTAAAGAATGCATTACTAAATGTACTACGTAAAGAGGCTCAGCCTCATCTTGCACCAGCAGGAATTTTTTCTTTCAGCTTTTCATGCATTGCTTCCAAAGATTATCTCAAGATGGGAGGGAAAATCCCATCTGAGCATTGTCCTTTCTTTCACGAGTGGCGAGGAGGGTCCAGCAAAGCAAACAGTAAACTTTGAGTCACAGCACGCCCTCCGCTGGGTTTTATCCATTTCAAATGCTGATGGTCTAGTGTGTTTCAAGTCCTCCGCACTATAAACTTCTTCTGCCTCCTTGGCACAGGCCTTGGGAGCTGAGTGACTGGCCCAGTTCTTGCAAAAAGGCAGTGACAGAATTTCTGGCGGTTTCCCCAGTACAACTGCTTCTGACTGCTGAACTCCAGAGCCTTGCAGCAGGACGCCTGCTGCTGAATGCTGGAAATGCTCTGAGCTAATCGAAAACTTGGGTTTGACCTACTCTTAGGTTGCAGCGTTCACAATTTTAAACCTTCCTACTTGTGGTTTTGGCCAGTTTGAGAGTGTCTACTGTTTACTCCCCACAGCCAGAATGGCCTAACTACAGCACATGCATGCAGTGAGTGCCCCTGGAGCCTACAGGCCAGAGGAACTGAGGTATTTGGGCTGCAACGATGGCCAGACAGGCTGGATGGGAGAAAAGTGAGTTGCACAAAACCCTGCACTTATCTGGGCAGGAGCTTCAATTGGCTTCATTTCTGTTTTCTGTTGTTGGCCCGTTCTGTGGCACTTGGTGTACCCACGCAAACTGGCACACACCAGGACTCCAGAATGTTCTCAGTCTAGGGTGTGAGGCTGTGCCAGGGTTTTGGAAGGTTGGGGCTGACTGGATGAGTTCACCTGTGTTTCTCTGAAGCTGTGGAGCAAGTGCAAGCCGTACTTGGAAAATGTGACCCTCCTTGGGTTGTCAAATGGGGGTGTCTTGGGTAAAAGGAGCTTCAGTGAGAACGGCCGGGAGCAGGCTTTTGACGGTGCCTTGAGACCGTGCTTGCAAGTTTGCGTGCCTTGAGCATGATGCTTTTGCAGCTGGCACACACAGCAGGCTCCACAGCTGCCTTCCCTTCGCGGAGCAGCAACTTGGCCTGGTCTTGTACCCATTAATTAGCCGCATTTGGCACACAAGGTCTGGGAAAGGCAGAGGAGCCGTGCTGCCACTGCAGCTAGCCCTCTGCTGCTGCCAGCGGCCCCCTCCTCCTTCGAACCCCCAGCTCTGCTTCCTCTGGGGGGGCCCTTCACATATGTAGGGGAGTAAACCTGAGAGGCTGCTGTGCTTTGGGAAGACTCTGTCAACAGGTGTGTGTCATTCCTCTGTGGTGTGGGATGAGCTTGGTGGCTCTGGTGTGGTCTGGAGCCAGGGGGAAAGTGGGACAGGGACAGTGAAGCCCAGGCAGTGGTGGGGGCTCTGCTTGGCCGGTGACCCCACTGTGGTGGCTCAAAGTCAGCAGCTGCGGGGTGTCTGAGGCACGGGTGTTTGTGGGGAACCTGTGGCATTCTGCCTCCCTACCCCTTCTGTTCCTGTCCAAAATACTAGGCAGGTAAGAGGAAAACACAGTTCTGAAGTGTCTGTGAGTACCACACGAATGACTTCCAGCTCTTTCACTGGTGACTGATCAGTCAGTCCAGTTTGGGACCAGACACAATAATAAAAGGGATTTTAGCATCCTAAGGTGGGAAGCAGCATTTTTTTAACACCTAGTGAAAAGCCATAGAAAGAACTGAATGAAGCAGAGGGAGCCTGGGCCACACTGTGTGGATCCAGACGCCACCATTGCCACCAGTTCCACAAGCTTGGGATGTGATCCTTCACTGAAGGCAAAAGCTTGACTCTCAAGTAGTTAGGATTATGAAAAGTTAGTAATGTGCAGGGTGCTTGGACTTAGGGTTCTGGTTAGGCTCATCTTGTCAACAAACAGGCACGTTTTGAACAGTAGGACACCTGCCTGTATGCCGAAAAGCTTGGCGGTTACACTGGGCCGGGGGAGCAGGTACGTCACACAGGAGCTTGGGGAATCTGGGATGAAAAGGTTCGGGGAAAACGAGGAGCATGTGTCAGCACCTCTGTACAGCTGAGGAAGATCAGGAGGAGCTCCGGTGCCAGAGGCTGGGAGGGGGAACCGAGCCTGAGGAACCGGCGCCTGTGAGGGTAAGTGGCTGTGGGGTCTGGCTGCGCCGTGGCAGGGTAGGCCGGGGCTCCCCACCGCGCCTGTAAAGCTTCTTTGGCTCCAGGCTTCATCACTGAGAAGGCATTTCATCTTGTTTTCAGTTTGTGGTGTGAGATATGGCTTCTGTGGGATGATATTTCTCTGTGAAGAAAAGGAGTATTTCTCTAAATGTTATATTTGTATAGTACGGAAAAATAACGTGGAATTTTTTTCCTTTCTTAGAAAACACTGTTGCGTTGTGGAGGTGGCATGAGTGGCCTCATCTGTCTCTCTCTCTGCTTGCAGCTCTTTTTTATCTTGTTGATAAAAGATAGGCTTGGTAAATCCTTGTGAGAGAGTGACTATGGCCTGCTGCTCTTTCATTCATCCTCAGAGTGTAGCTAAACTTTCCGCGGATATTTAAAACAACGGCATTTAATCTCTAACACAGTTAAACGGCCTATGTGTTCCTACTCCAGAAGTGAGACACATTGGCGGCAGTTCTTATTTATTTCATTTGTTTGCCCCAGCTTGAAAACTGAGTAGTCAAAAGAAAAGTTCTCATTTTAATATTCTGCAGGACTGAATTGCTTCCGTGAAAGCAAAGGCTGTTGTGCAGTTACTGATGCATAACTCTGCTTTTTTCGTATTAGTCTGTCCTTTGGTTATGGGAATCTCATCTGCATAAGACTGTTAGGTTTTTTCTAAATATTGACAAGGGATGTCAGTCTCTGAGCATGGATTGGTTGATTAATCAAAGTCCTTAACCAATGAATGGGTAGAGGTTTGCATAACGATGTGTTTGTTTCTGAAAAACTGTGCCTACTGGAATTGCAAACCTTTCTGCTTTGATTTGATTCTGTAATGCCTCTCCATTAACTGCTTCCATTGCTCACATTTTCAAAGTACTTAGTAACAATCAGATGCTTCCTAATCTCCTATATCTTTCCTTTTTGCCTGTGTCCTGTAGTAGAGGGGAAAGAAAGTAACAAGCAATAAAACTTAAATAGTTTGCACAAAGAAAAGGGGGAAAATGTGGGAAAAAATAAATAAAATTTGTTTTTCCCAAAGCTTAAAGTGTGATCTGAATCTCATATTCCTCTCTTCCTTGCCTACCTTCCCTCCGGGACTCTTTGCATTATTTTCCTTGCATTGTCAATACTGTACCAGTTCTGACCCCTCACTAATATCTTTTGGTTATTGGAGAGGAACTAGCTTTCGGATCTCTATGAATGTAAATTGAAGTGAGAGAAAGGAAGATGGCTGCAGGGAAAGATGAGTGGAAAGGGAAAGAATGTATTTCTAGATTTGGGGGTTGTAACTTCAGTTCAATTTGCAGTAGGTTTGCTATTTGTGTATGTGGTTTTCCTCTTGTCTGCTCCTTACTATTAGGTGTGGTAATAACTGGGTATATTTTTATGGACAGCAGCTTGAAAATGTGCCTACTTTGTTCTTTTATTTCTGTTTTGTAAAATAGTAGGGAATTCAGTCTGCATGGTAATGTGCTGTTTCATGGGGTAATGGGTCTGGAAATGCAAAGCTAGAATGCAGCGGGCATTAAGCAGTGTGTCCAAAGGCAAGTGTTCACAGCTCTTAGGTCAGAATCCAAATTATGCAGTAAAACAGTATTACACACCTCCTGATTTTCGGACCCTTTGGGGTATCCATTTGAAGCTTTACTTGTCCGAAAGAGCTAAAATTTGCCTTCAGCCTAGGGTAAGGGAAACCAACAACTTTCTTTGTGACTTCTGATTCTGTTATTTAGCAAAGCTAGACTTTGTTTAGTCATTCTTGTCCCTGCAAAGATGGGGTGTGTGACTCACAGCTTGAAACAATTTCTGCTTCCATTTTCGAGGCCTTAAATGTACAAGGCAGTGATGAAGCAGACATCTTGGTTCTGTCCTGTCTCCATACATCTTCTAGAAATAGGACGTGTGATTCTTTGTGTTTAACAAGACACATCTGCACTGATTTTAATGGAATGTAATTTGAAACTAGTTTAGTTAAACCAGGGCAGATGGCTGCAGGACTGTGTGTAATTTCTTCAGTGTAAGGTTGTGGTGCTGCTGCAAAATTATTATTTTGGTTTTAGGACACCTCATAGCAAAAAAAGATAATACTGTTGTCATATAAACCTCAGTATTGAACAAGTAAAAATTAATTCTGCCTATTAAAATGTGTAATGAAAAAGAATCCAAAAATCTGTCTCAAAAGACTTTGTCAGGTAAGGTTTTGTCTGGCTTACTGCACAGCATAAAGACTGTATCTTATTTTTTTGGTTATTAAGCATTAGATAAAATTCTGTAGTCATGCCTGATCAGAATCAGGCTTGTACTGACGGGTGATCAGATACTATGTAAAGCTTGTATCAATGAAAATGGAACCAGAGCCATGAAAATTTGCAAAAGCTTAAGTAAATTGATTTAGCGTAATCAGAACCTAGTTGTCTGTAGACAAGGTTTTTATTTACTGCTTTAATACACTTATTTTACATACGGCACCTATGCTTCTCTCATGTTTCTTTGCAGTAGTTCAGGAAGCAAGAATGAAAGTTGGAATGGTTGCCAAAGTTGGAAGTTTAGCCTAAAAATCCGAAATAGAACAAGAAAGCTGACTTCAAATTTGTTTTCTCAATTGTTCATACTACAGGCCTTATTGTATAAGATATTTTAATTCAGTCTGAGAATAAACATGTGACCTATCTCACTGGGACCTTAGATTGAACTGCAGAATTCCCTCCCACCCGGTTAGCTCTTGTTGCACATTATCAACCAAGACATTTCTGAGGTGGAAAAAAAGGGAAAAGATACCATGGAAAGTGTTACATGTTTTCAACCAACCTTGGTCATGATGAACAGGTTGAATGGGAAGTCTGCAGGCTGGAAGGCACATCTGCTTGAAACATGTGTTGAGTTTTATTTTCTTTATGTTAACAGTGAGCACATTTGTGGAAATCATGTTTTCTTCACAATCTGTTTGCTAAATTAGGACACAAACCCAAGAACGCTTGTGCATGAGAGTAATTTTCTAAAAATGAGTAGTGTCACTGAGTTCTGTAAGAGCAGTTGCACACAGAATTAAGCACATGCATGCAAGTTTGCAGAAATCTGTCAACTACATTGTCGTTGTGATTAGATTGCCCAGCTTTGCCTCTAATACAGCTGTAAATTCTTGCCTTGGTCCTATTTTGAGTAGCCCTCTTTGTATGAGCCATAAGCTATTCTATTGTGCTAAGCCTAACTGAGGATATTTCTCTTATTTTGTCATAGCAACAAGAGCAAGATCCCACAAATCTATACATCTCAAATTTACCCGTTTCCATGGATGAGCAGGAACTGGAGAATATGCTGAAACCCTTTGGACATGTCATATCCACCAGAATATTAAGAGATGCTAATGGAGTCAGCAGAGGAGTTGGCTTTGCCAGGTGAAACCTTTACTCTTTTTTTTTTATTAATGCACATTTTTTTGGCTTTGATCCTTTGGAAATGCTGTCTATTCCAAAACTCTGAACCCTTATATCTGTGGAAAATGCAGAACAATACCTTTATCAGATTGCGTGTCTCTTCTTTCCAACAAGCTGAAGAATACCAATGCAGAAGGATGTTCATTTCATTGCTCTAAAAAATAGTTCATTGTATGTATGTATATGTAAACGAAAATCACTAGGAATAGTGAGGTATCCATGCAGTATAAAGCTTGCATAATAATAAATGTCCTACAGCCAAAAGCACACACCTAGTGAAAAAACTGTTTAAATGCTTAGCAAAGATTTTTTAAAAGGAAAAAGTAAATTTAGCAGTTGGAAGAGAAAAGGGAGAAACTGTAACTGAAGAAACGTGGCTTCCTTGAAAGCTGCAGGGAACTCAAGCCTGTGACAAGAGCTTAAGAAGAAAGATTTGCATATAACAAGCCCTGTTGGAGTAGTAAGATATTTTAGACAGAATGGGCAACATATTATTACCATGTAGTTCATTGTCAGTACAGATAGACAAGTTTCCATGTTTACTTTCAGGGAATATTTACATAGATTCTCTTCAGCTTGAAACATTCTTAATCAAATAGTTTTCTTTTGAAAGGCTAAGGAATAGAGAGCTATATATAGAAAGGTACTGAAAAAGCAAATAAGAAGGAAAATTGCGATATATCAGTCTTCTGCTTCAAAAGTAAGGGAAAGAAAAATTTCAAATAATTGTTTCTACAGAATATTCATAACATTGTGCTTTGTAGAGGAGGCAAAAGGGCTTAGTCATCTTGCAGATTTCTTTGAAATATACCATATCTTGGTATATCATGGCACTTCTGTTAGTGTCATAGCACCACGGAGCGAAATCAGGTACAGTATGATAAGGTAGCTTGCAAGATAAGTGTTACCTTTGTCCTTGATGTGAAAGATCATCATGCGCAAAGAATGTTATGATAATACTGTCTGAATTCAAACAGAAAAAAAGCAAAACGTTTATGCTGAAGGATGAGACACTTCCTTATGCGTTCTTGCAGATAACAACATGAATTTTTCTAGCTCACTAAATATAGATGAGTGTAACTCACAGATAAATGCACATTTCTAAAAAATTACTTTGTTTGTGGAAATATATTTAATTATGTAACGCATTTCCAGAAATCTTTAGTGATGTAATTTGAAGGTTGTGTAATTCACTATGCAAATGACAGAGGGGTAAAACCTTTGCTCCACCAAAGTAGTGCACATCTCCCGTTGACTTGAATGAGGCCGGAGTTAATCCAGAGGTTTAGAACCATAGTTGAAAGCTGACTCTTGTCTTTGCGGAATTATCAACACAAGCTTTAATTGTAAGACCACCTGACCTTCTTTTTTATAAAAAAGTGCTATTTGGTATCTTTTTCCTGCATGTCAGTCCAAATAGATGAATTTGTTTAGCTTTCTTGGTGGTCTTGAAGGTTTCGTTCTAGAGTACCTACAGTGTGAGCACACACTGAGTGGGTATAAATATGGTTAGCTAGGGGATGGCAGCTGTAATTCAGTCCGGATAAGATTTCAGAAGTTTACATTCACAACCTGTGTGGTGATCCTGGCTATTATACCTTCTGACCTGGGGCCTTTTATCACAGTATATTTTGCCTGCCTGTGGAAATGCCCCATGCTGTTTAGCTAGCTCTTAGCTGAGCCACAGGAGGAAAAGTTAACTTTGTATACATCAAAAATGATGCAGCATGCAGCAATTTTGAAACTTGGTGTTTCCAAGTTATTCATTAAGCACTGTGATGATTAAAAATCACTTTTTGATTCTGCTCAATTATGTGAATTGTCAATCTCAAAATAAGTATATTCAAAAAGCAATCGGAACTAAAGACTTATGGTAGACAGCTATTGTCAGATTTTTCTCCTAAATGGGTATGATTAGCAGTTTCATAGTACTGCAGGTGGCTACTTCACCATTTACAATCCAGGTAACTTGAAATGTTCTTGGATCAAAATTATCCAAGTCATGTCTGGCCACATTAGAGTTCAGCCTCTTTTAAAGTATGAGCGTACAAAGCTAGCTCTCTTTTTAAGCTGGGAAAGTATTTCCTCTCTTTTGCATCCCTCAAAAGCAACAGAACAGATTTTCCCAAACATTCCAGAGTGTTTCACTGCGGCTTGAAAGCAACCATGGCTAGATATGTCCCAGGGGAGATTTTGGGAAGAGTTATGAACAAGGGGCCAGAGAAGAGAAGCTTTAGACTCCAACTGTGGCTCCACAGAGGTCCATCCAGTTGAATGGGAATTTGCCCTAACCTCTGGACACCCACCTCTGTCTCACCCCTTGCCTGTGCTTTGTACTTCAAAGCTGTGCTACCTGGCTCCAGGCTCTCCGTCTGCAGGGCTCACATGGCTGTTGTCATTTGGCAGCATGGGTTTCTGCTGACACCAGCAAGCAGAAGATGGGATTAAACACAGCTATTGTAGAGCAGATGAGAAAATCGGAGGAGAAGAAGGGGGAAGAAATACTTACCATAAGTAGAGAATTGGAAAAAAGAAGTGGTACAGATGAGTAACTCGGAGTTCAGTCTGTTTTAAGATTGCATGTTGAAAGAGGGAATGATGCAGTCTTGACTTTGCATAGGATTTCACCACAAGACTTAAAACTGTAGGCATTTCTCTTAAATCCCTGTTGCTGGGAGTGATCTAATGACTTCAGCATCTGATCTTTCATTTAAAAAGTGTAAGTGGATTCCTCAGAGCTTAGAACAAAAGCATAGTCCTTCAATTTAAAAAAAAAAAAGCGAAGGAAAGGCACAGAAACTGGATTTGAAGACTTTTCTCAAGATATAATTTTAAAGCTGATCTCTTATGATTTGAATTTTGTTGGTGTGAATAAAAAACAGATCAGAGGTAGTGAGTAAGTGAGAAGGTCTTTGAGGGAGGCTGGAATTACTGGATAGCATAAGGTACTGAGAGCATGGAGGGAAGTATTTCACTTCATCCTGAAGATGCGTTTATTGTACCTTATAAAGAGGTAACAGTATGCGCTGGAAGACCTGGCTTTTCACAGGCCCATAAAGGGTGAGTTCCCTATATTAAGGTGGGAGAAGATAATGCAGTAACGCAGTCAGAGTGGAGCCGAAGCAGCAGTGCTGTTTTGGCAAATGAATGGGGCAATATTTAGAGCGAGATTTCTGAGGATCAATGATGCTGCTGCTTTGGAGGCGGAGAAGTGTCAGCAGCACCAGGGAATAGAGAACATCCAGGCAGTTTAAGGATGCATTTGTGAAGAGAGGAAATGCTTTGTTCTTCCTTATTCAAGGATTTAATTGAAGGCAGTTGTAAAGGTGCTATAAATTTAGCTTGAAAAAATCCATCATCTGGGATGATAATGCAGGCTTAGATATTATGAGGATCATTCCTACTTTCAGTCAGAAGACTGATCTGTCACATCCTACATCTTAACACAGAAAATCACTTTATAATTGGATATCTTAGGTGAAACTGGAAATCCCAAACATGCCCCAAAGACTTTGTATGATATCCACAAACTATTCCAGAGTCTTTGGTGATACATTTCCATTGAAAAGCCTCCTTGGAATGGGATCACAGCATCACTGCAGGATGCTCACGAGGTCTGGTGGAGAATGTATCTCCAAGACCTTCACATTCCCATCTGTCATTGCAACCTGTACCAAATTTTGGTAGACTCATTACCTCTGTAAGAAAATTGCCAGGTATGGAGTTGCACTTTTAGCAAGCAGCAAACTCCAGAGAGGGACAGGTAGGGTAGGATCCTAGGACAAATATCAGTGGAACATGAAAATGGATATGAAGCCCTTAAAGGTGAAGAGGGAGGAACAAGGAAAGTTAGGAGCCATGAGCTAATTCGGCTGAGCAACTTTCATAGTCCAAGCCCAAAGTACAGTGATTTTAATTGAAGAACTCCTTGGAACATGGAAAAAGGGGCAAGGAGGCATTGGGATATACCTTAGGGGAGGGGCTTACTAATACCACTGAATCAATTAAATAAAAATTGCATTTTATAATCCCACAGTAAAATATCATTCAAGTATTATTTAAGAATCCTCCCTATAGAGATAGTAATATTAATAATACCGTGCATATGTGTACTAAGCTCAGCTAAACAGCAGAACAAGCATTTTATAGGTCCTTTTAAATGATAAGGTGCAAAGAAAGAGTTAGAAACCACTAACTTTTTTTATTTTGTTTGCTGTCTTGTAACTTAAAACGACCTTGCAAGACTCACCCCCCGAGCGACATTTTACAACGAAGTCATAAGCCTCTGAAAACAGAAATTTATGATGGAAATGCTGACAGTCAGACAGTCAAGTATTGCACTGCTGGCGGGCACCAGTATAATACTCAACCTGAGACTGTGAAGACAGTAGCATAAATCAGCCAGGGTCTAGGTGGAAATGGCTGTGTGTTCATGCTATTCTTTTCCAGTAACATGAGAAAATTTGTCCAACACAAACTGTCATAAAATAACGTTATGATGCTGTTCCCAGTAAAGGACCGAAGTCAAAAGATTCTCAATTAGCTGTCTCAGTCATCTCAGAGCAAAAGGATATAGCGAGGAGATACTTTCATCCCTTTGTGACAGAGCTGGCGTGTCTGTAGTGGAGCATTTACCTTTTTTGTTGTTAGGAGTTTGGGCTTCATCCTTGTCTTTTCCCTACCTTGTTCTTCTGGAAGAGCTTTCAATGGGATGCTTTCCTGTTGCCTACATATGTTTTCTATTAAACTTATCTCCTGCTTGTCTGTGTTTTATATGTCTTAAATTTAGTTTTAGAAATCATATTCAAGTCAACAACTGAAAGGGAGCGACAGAAAATGGGAAACAAGAATATGAGCCTCCACAGGATGATCATCCTATTTATAGAAATTTTGCATAGATTTCAGTAGGTGTGGATGTGCTCCATTTTCCACTGAATCAAATCAGGAGAGCCAAGCACTTATTTTCTATGTTTTTTTTTTCTTCAAAGGGAGCTGTTCATCTTTCAGGGTTTTTCAGGATAACCTAGGTGTCATTTAGTTATATTGGATTTCTTCTGAAGCAAAGAGGTTTCTCCATGGAGAGAACTGTAGCTCTGTGCAGAGATACTCACTCAGGTAGCTCAAAACAGTCACCTTGGCATGATGGGTCATGCTGCAAGCTATATTATGGACCATATCCACAGGGAAGAGGACTCTATCCTGTCCTCACTGGAGCAGTTTCTGCAGACTTTGTATATTCATCTAAGATAGTAAACAACCTCCTGTTGTTCGTGCAAACAGGACTGAACGTGAAGAATGTACAGGCAAGACATGTTTTATGAGCAATGAGGAGAACTTGTCAAAATTAATCTCTCTTCCTAGGCTGTATATGACAAAGGGAATAGTTTTTCCAGCATAAAATGGATGCAAACCAAAAACCACAAACATCTTGGAGCAGTCTCTTACCAGCTGAACAGTTGGGGACATAAGACACCTAAGACACTTACAGTAGAGAAGAAAATCCCAAGTTACAGCCATAGCAGTGTCTTAGAATGACTGGAATTTAATTTAAATTAGTGAAATAAATTAAAGGAATTAGCAAACGTTGCCATAGAAGGATGAAGAGCAGAACATAACAAGGTGCTAAGAAACCTCAGACTAATCAAACCGATCTTGCAGCTTTAGAGTATTTAAGACCTGACGATCATTTCCCCTGACCTCTTTTATATCACAGTCAGGTGAAGTACTCCCAGTTACCTAATATTGAGATAATACTTGTCTTGTACTAAAATACAACTTTCAGAAGTGATCAACGAGAAAAAGAAAGCCACCTCTTTTCTATCTGATGTGTGTCAGTGGATCATCTTCCTTGCAGTTATACCTTTCTCCTTAATTTCTCTTTCAAATGTATCTGGTGCTTGTCACTACTCCACTGTATATTCTAGTTATGGCCTCAGTTCTTTGGACTCCTCTGCTGTATAACACTGCTACTACCTACCTACTTCCATCTTTGGAAAATGTCTTAAATAGTAAAGAAACATTGCTCCCCAAGATTTATTGGCCCTGCTCTTACAAATATAAGAAAACAACAATAGTCATATGCTGATCATAACGTAAATGTGGTAGTAACAATTTAATCTTTAAATATTTACTCTAGATATAAAAACATAGTTCTGATTCTCATTTACATTATTAAGCAAAGTGACTACAGGGTATACATAAACCAAATCCACATTTTACCATTAACTGGTAATTATATGGTACTAAATATTTCTCATGTAATAATTATGTAATCATCATGCTATCCCTTGTATATAAATTTTATAAAGTTGTTTCTTGACACTGCATCAATCTTCATAATAAGCATGTGCAAGAGCTTTCATTTTTTAAAAAAATTCCTTTTCCCTTTTTTTTTTTTTTTTCCATGGTAAAGATTCCCTATTACTTATAACAACATATAATGACTACTTTGGAGCCACTGTCGTCTGTAGAGAGACTAATATACATTTTTTAAATGACCTAAAATAAATATTTAGTAGCAAGATGTGAACATCGAATTATTTGGTTGTGACACTTACTTAACCACCGCCAATTTTTTCATTCTTTTACTAATCATAATAAAATATCTTAAATTTGCAAACTATGCCAAGAAAAAAAATTAATAAAATCAGTTTTTCCTTTTCAGATTTTTTTAAAATTCACTTCCTTTCCAATTGGATAGAATATAGACAGTCTAGTTACTCATATTGTATTTTGGAACATTACAACTTAGTTTCCAGAACATGGAAATATATAGGAAGATAAAATAAAAATAAATTGAAAGGTGAAAATAAATTCTCACAGTTTTTTTAGTTTCTTTGTTTTAGATCATTATCTGTGCCTTTGAAAATACCGTAAGATTCTGGCATGTGGCTTTGATAAGTTTTTTTCTGCAGTGTATTTCCTGATTCAAAATAATACTCAGATGCATTATAGTTATCTCTAAATTGCATTTAAATATGAATTATCTAAGATCCTATTAGGAGCCCCACCAAAAACGTACTGTTGAAGGAAATTTGAAAATGATACTTTGTGAATGATCTGAGCAAGAGCGTATTTCTATTACCCCATGAAGCTGATGTTCTCCCCTTTCCAGCAGGAGAGTTGAATATCGGTATCTTTCAATAGAAGATTTTGAAACATCTAAGATCTTCATCTTTTCTCCAGAATATTATCAATTACCACATTTTTGTTCTATTGTTTATGAAAAAAAAAAAAAAAGGATTTAAGAGTGCTCTTCCCCCAAGTTTATCTATGCTCTGATGATGTTCTTTTGTAGAAAACCTGTCCCTTGGAGGCTTTTAACATGAAACATTCCTGTTAGTGGTATTTTTTTTTAAATACCAGTCTCAACTAACATTTCTATTTAAGATGAGGATAAATTAATGACGAAAAGCATATTTTGTCCATCCCACCGAGTTTCCAAACACATTCTGCAATAAAAGGTGTACCACAGATTTTTAAAGAAAGGGTATTTATTAGTGTGGACCTAAGAAAAGTATATTTTTACCTGACCTCTTCCCAGATACGGCTAGTCTTTGTGGCCAAAAGAAGTAAGAAGAGAAAGAGGAATATCTGAATTGATATGTGCAGATAGGTTCAGCCTCTGGGTAGGAGCCTGCCATAGACATTGCCACCTAAAAGGTTGATGTTGATCAGAGTTTTAACTAAACTAAACCTGGGGTCTTGTGATGGCAAGTATCAGATGATTTCAGTAATACATCTTCTTGTTCTCTACCACTGATTCTTCCCAGACAGCCAGTGAGCTAATCATCCTGAAGAACACAATTTGAAAGGGTTATTTTTTAAAAAAAACTGGTACTGTGGACAAGTGAAAAAAATACTCAGGTGGCCCTGGGATAGATACATGTCTGATTAGCGAGCGGCTGCCGGGCCAGCCTCGGCACGGCCGGGAGGAGGCTCTGCCCCAGAGAGACAGGGTGCAGAAAGCAGACGGAGACTCAGGTAGGAAAGAGGAGGGATGGATGCAGTTGTTACTCAGCAACACATCTGAAGGGAACGTGTATAGACAGCTTTGTCTGTTGTGCTGCCTTTTCAAACTGAGTCGATAATGCCAGTGTCGGTTTCAAGCGAAGCGTGTGCCAGATTACAGATAGCTAGCAATGGCATTTGAGAGCCGTTAATTGTGAAACTTGAGAAGAAAATGTGCACATTCTTTTCCAGAGTGCTATTCGAATGACGGCCTTTTTATCCCAGAACACTGTGGGTTTCACTTTTATTCTCTTCCCACATAAAATGCATGAAGTGCACTGAGTCTTTTTCACTTGGCAGCTTATATATTGCATTCTTTGCAGGGACTGCTTTGGCTTGTTAAAATGCGCCCCATGTATTAAAATGAAATTGTCACTGCTGTGTGGTGCAACATAACATGGTTTGACACTAAGCGCCTGCAGCTACAGAAAACAGACTTTTATTGCATTTATTCTTTCAGAGACAAGAGTCTCTAAAGGCTCGGTGCAGACATTCGCTTAGTTAAATCTGAATGAAGCCAAAGTGAACAATCTATGTTGCTGTCTTTGTGCTTGTAGAAATGGCCGAGCCCACATGGTATGCACTGATACAACCTGGAAGGGACAATTTTTAATGTTTCCGCCTGAAACAAACTGACAAAAGACTTTGGCTTGCTCAGAGAATCAATTAGGCAATCAGGAGTTTTGTTAGGAGTTTGTTTTTGGGGGATTTTTTAGGTTATTTTTTATGGCGGTGGGGTCATTCTTTGAAATCTGGCAAATTTACACCGTAGGAGACAAACTACTGCTCTAAACTCTGTGAGCTACGTGGAATGCATGTTACTCTTTTCCAAAACCATGTGACAGGAAGGGTGTTGGTTAAATTAATTTAAAAGATCTCGCCTGGTGAGAAGTAAGCAATGTTTATGTCAGTGGATTTATTTTACGGAGAGTACTTGGGGGTATGTACTAGTGTATTGAAGGAGCACTGAATTTGGGTGTTAAACACAATTTTTCTGAGAAAAACAAAAGCATTATGATTTTTTTTCTCTATTACTAGCTTTCAATTTCTCTCTTTCCTCTCTTCACGTGTTGCTATACCCACTTTGTAGCAAGTCAGCTGTTCTCTGTGGTTACAAGACCTGAAAAAATGATGAATTCCCTGATGTGGTATAACCATGGTTTTGGATTTGACTAGTAGCGTTGTATTCTTTACAGTTTCTTCAATAATATATGTAGTAGTTCACTGTAATGCTCTAATATCTCAATGCTGAAAGTTATCTTGAGGTCATAGGAGATGAACAGTAAGGCATTTCACCTGCTAGTATTACATGTAAATTACTCTCCACTCAAAATTTGGCTTTATGTTGTAATGAGCGTGTATGCATTGTCTTTGATTTTGCTATACAGTCTGTCTTTGCAGTATTTTTTTGACAGTCTAATCTTTAATAATTATTGCTCAATCCTCTGAGTTTTTTCTCCAAATCCTGTATATTCTTTTTTCATGCCATTTGAAGTTATTTTGGGTGCTCAAGGAATCTAGAAACATGTCCTTTGCCTTTCCAAGCAGCACATGAGAGCATAAAGAGTGTCCTTGTTCAGGGTGATCCCCTGGAGCCAAAAGGGGACTGTTCATTGACACTGCGGCGGCTCACACGCAGCCGGGAGCACAGCTGCACGCTTTGAGGGTGGCAGGTCCTTCTCGCAAGCCACACCGTACCATAATGAGCTCAACCAGTTTCTCTGCAGAAATCAGCAAGAACAGCTTTGAAGATTTCTTTCCGCATCTGTGCTTGTCCTTTTTTTCTCCTTTTGCTTTTTGTTTTTGCTGACTGAGCGCTTTCATAACAGTCTGGTAACACGTATTGCCTCTGCCCCCTTCCTACTCTCTTTTCCAGAATGGAGTCTACAGAAAAATGTGAAGTAGTAATTCAACATTTTAATGGCAAATATCTGAAAACCCCACCTGGTCTACCAGGTAAGTCTAGTCACCATTATGAAATTTAAAATTCACTGAAGAGTTTAGAATGCAGAAATGCAGGAATTTATGTTGATTAATTATTAATTATAATACTGGCCCTACTAAGAGGGCATACAACTGCTCTGATTGAAGACTGTCCTTTATGACCCATAGTGACTTCTTCCTTGCCCAAGCTTGTGTTATTCAAGCATTTATGCTTGACAGCAGTAAGTTTAAGTACAGATAAAAATCATGTTGTATTACTGTGTTTTTTGCTTTTAAACATATATATTGTGTGTGACTTTTTTCCAATTAGAGCAAAGGCCACATAAGTAAGTGCCAGTGCTTTTCTAACAAACTAGGAATATGACTAGGTCTGCAACTACTCTATAGTTTGTAAAATAGCCTGGATTTTGGGTTGTAGTAAATTTTGGGTTGTAGTAAATTTGTATTCCTTACAGTTACTAGCTAGTGTTACTACTTACTGTTACTAATACTAAAAGCAACAGCTCTTAATACTAACCGAGGATATGTCAGATATTAAGAGATTCTATAGCATTTGTACTTGCCATAACTTAATGAAATCCTGCCATTTTCTGACAATACCCATAGAATACATTGATTGGTATGACCATGCCACATTGAAAGCTGAGTACCAGCCAGTATTTTGCTTATGAAATCTTCATCTGTCATCTATGTGGCCATCAGCTGTGCAAAGTTTAGTGATCAGTTGCCTGATTCTTAGTGCTTGACAGTACCTCCTCAAGGCCACAAATCTGCAAAGATGTTTCCCTCACATTGTCTGAAGAGCTATGTTCAGTGAGCAGGAAGTTCTTATGCTATCTCTTTTTTTAAAAAAAAAAGCAACAACTTCCATTAAACTATTGCCTTTTTTGGGTACTTTTGTTGAATTACTTCGTATTTGTTCCCTGGTTCTTTATGCAGAAGATGTACTAAATACTCTAATTAAATGAGAGCAATCTGCACGGCTATTGTGTACAGTAATTGAATGCTGCAATGTACATGTAAATTCTAGCCAGATCACCTTCATGAAAGAGTATAAAACTTTTAGTACAAGCTGCAAGGCTCCATTTTATGGATTTATGTTTCAAAAGTAGTCACTGACAATTTTTCTCAACACCATCTAATGAAGTAAACCACCAACTTTGTGAAGTACAGCAGACTCTGGCTGCATAGAACAGTGGGCAAAGCAACATAGGCAGAGACCTTAAACCTTTGGCATGCCTTACTGTATGCATGCATTGAGTCCCAGTGGTAATCTGTTTAATATGATAGCAACACCCAATGGAAAGAGTGTGCATAGCAAGGAATCAGTAAGTGCAGCTTCATCATTAAAACTCCGTGATCACATTCCTGGTTGTCTCAGAGAGAACACACACAGAGATAAAGCAGAATATTCTTGCCGTGCCTGCAAGAGGCAAAAAGGCTACACGGTAAAGAATGAAAACTAGCAGTTGAAAATAATTTTCTTTTTTTTTAAAGAAAAATTTAAATTGGTCAGGAATATACTGGGTATTCAACGTGAACGATGTGGGGCATCAGTATGGGAATCTTGGTAAGATAGTGTGATTACTTACTTTTGTTCCAAGAGATACACTGAAATTGGATTTTAGTGGTTATAACTTTGGCTGTTTTCTCAGTTAAAGGGCATGAATCAGCTCTTAGTTTCCTGAAGAAGGTCTCCATGTGGGAAAATTGTCTGTTATGTTTCTCTCGTGATTGTTGTGATCAGATGGCATTTAGTTGCAAGGATGATCTGGGAAGTGACTATTTTAAGAGTTTTCATTTACCTGAGTACCGTTCAGATGCAGATGGAGCATAATGCAGCTTGGGGCAAAGCCACTGAACTCACTCAACTATGCACTAGATACCTGTAAGATCCTGTTTTGTTCTCCATTTTTTAAGTAACAGATTTTGTAGCTCCAAACACAGATAATTAGATGTTACTGTATTGTATTTAATCCATGTAAAAGAGAATTTTTGTACCTTGTTATTGGAGTAAGGCACTCTTTAAATCCATATTTAAAAGATTTTTTTTATTATTCATTCCTCCTCTTTTTAAGAAGCCAGAGGACAAACACAATCACTGGAGCAGTCAAGTCCATTCCAGTGACATTGGCCACTCATATTCATTTACTTTTGGTCCATTAAAAAAAAAAAACCTAGGTCTGCATGTTTCTTCTTCTTGATGTAGTTTCCTGTTAGAGCTTCTACTCACTTTGTACATCTGTACTATGAACCTGTGTTTAAGCCTCTCAGCAAAGATAGAAGCATCTTGCTTTATCCCCCTCCTGGCAGTTGCTTATCTTGCTGCATGGAGAAGGAAGGAAAATCAAGTCTCCTAGTGTACTTGGAAAATCACAATCAGAGTCTGAAAATTATCCTCCCAGCATCTCAGTAATTGGCATAGAAAGGAAATAATCTCTAGTTATTGCTGTGACCTCTTTATGGATTTCAGTTTAAAAATGAGGAACTGGAGAACATTAGCGGAAGTATGCAACACTATGTGTTATTAACCTCTACTGCTCAAGGCATGATCTTACTGCAAGAGAGAATTAATCAATCCTTTTAGGGTTAAATTAAATTGATTTAGGATTTTCAGCTGGATTTCTTTCAGGCATAGCAGTGAACTGGGAGGGTTTTACATTTTTGTCCAAATCTCTTCTCACCCAAGCTCTGATGTTCTAGTTCACGCTTGCCAGCTAGTAACAGGTTGTGTGAGGCCCATCAAGAAAGAAATCAGCCTGGCTGCGGGCCATTTTGTACTACTCTGGCTCCTGAGGCAGTGGAATTATGGACCAGACAGACCGCTTTGGCAGCTACCTTCCGTCCGTGCCGTCTCCCCTAGCTGTGTTCCCCGAGATGTGATCTTGGTGACACAGCAGGATATATGTGTGTGGAAATACCATGTCTGTAGGATGCAATGTTCACACGTTATGGGGGAGGTTATGCATGGTTAACAAGACATGATGCAAGAAGGACTGGAGTAGGCAGCTTTCACATGGTGCTGAGCAGCCCATCAAAAAGACTGGGCACCACAGCTCTGGCTTTCATAATGAACATCACATGGACTGAGACTTCGTTATATCCTCCCAAAGAGTTATCTCAAACATTCAGTTTGAATACAGAGCTCTTTCCCGACTAGTTTTTCCTTGGCAAATGAGATTTAAATGTAATTTGATGTATTTTTTTGTTGGGAATAAGATAGGAATTACAGGAGAGTCACTATTGTGTACCTGTGTGTTTGGCTGTGGCCAAGAGTCTCACATATAAGCTGGTCCAGGCTGACAATATGTCATGAAAGGGTAAAGCAGTGTTCTATCTGCAAGGAAGGGAGGGCACACAGGGCACTGGAGGCTCTGTATTCTGTATGTTCCAGAGGGAACACTAAATCATTCCTTGTTAGACTTTCTAACTTCAGCTACTGTCTGTTGTCTCCTTAAATACTGTAGAACTGAGCAGTTGCAGCTCCAGACCACTCTGCTTCAACTCAATGACAATGTAGAGGTTATTTTCTGGCACATGAAATGTTTTGCTGGTCAGATGTGTAACGCCTAGGTAAATTGAGCAGTATTACATCTATATTAGTGAATTATTCTTGCTAAGGGTGCTTCTCTGTCCAACTCCTTGGCTTTGTTCCATTCCAATGGGAATTGTTCCACTGACTTTCTCAACGGGTAAGCATTTCATGATGTTCAGCCTTAGATATACAGTGCAAGATAATTGGTTGTCCCATACATAATTAGTTAATATCTTTGCATTTCTTCCAGACTGAGAAAGTACAGTTGTCTCCAGAAATCTGAAAACTCTTAGTGCTTGTCAGATTCCATGTGAACTTCATGAATATTCAGAGTATTTTTTTCTGTTTGTTTTTGTTTTCCCCCTGTCAGCACTGCTTTTCTGAGATAAATAGACCAGGGTCTACTGGGTATATTTTCTTCCTATAGAGAGTGCAGCCCTGCATGAAACTAATTGTATGGGCCCTGTGTTGCCACTCTGAAAGAGAAGTCAGCAAATGAACACATGAGACTGTAGTACCTCTCCATCAGGATGTGAAGAGCACTGTTAGTGATGAAGGTAGCTCACACACAGTCTTTCGGTGCCGTATCTCTCTTTTTTGGCAAATGGAGGACTTCATATGAAGTCTTGTGGATCCATCACATGTTGCAATCACATGTTCAAGTAAAAATTCCTAGCTTTTCTGTCAGTAACAAATTGATTTATCTTTGGATGGGCAAGCTTAGGGTACAGTCTTTGCATAGAGTTTTTGTTCAGCTCTCAGTTACTTGAATGTCTTTAAAAAACTTAATTTTCTCTTTTTGAAGAAATGCAAAGACTTAACAAGTTCTTACTTTTCTCTCTGGAATTTCACAGGAACATGCCTCAATTATGGTAATTATCCTCTGCTGATCTGTCCATTATGCTCCCTCACAGCATTTTCTAGTCATTATAGTACTTCCTAAATTTTGTTTGCTTTGTAAATACTTTTGGCTGTCAGAGGACATTGAGCCAATTCCTATCTCAGGGAAAATTTCAAGGAGGTGAGACACATGAATGCTACACCGCACAGTCAAGAATCTTCATCTTTCATGTTAGCTCTGTGTGGCTTTTATTGCTAATTTTATTGCCAAGTTACAAATATCTGACAAAAAGAAGAGGGAAGTACTATTCTTGTGTAAATTTATAATCCCACAAGTAGCAAGTGATGATGGCATTTTGGGACTGACTCTTACTAGAGCAGAAACTCTTAAATATAAAAAAATTATCTGCAACAATACAGATGTATTTCCAAATACCTCATATCTTGCGTTAATCATTATTTCCCATGCATTTTTTCTCTTGAAAATGGCCCAAGCACTGCATTCTACGGACTCATTTAAACAGAATGAATAACTATTTTCTGCCTCTCTCCTTAGTTTAAATATTTCTCTTAGGTAATTTCTTAGATTCTACAGCCACGGAGAGTAAATTCAAATATTTAATCTTCTACTTCAGAGACTAGACTTAGAACACGGAATAATGCATTTAGAGGAACGTGTTTTCTGGGAGATTGTGTCTATAACGGTCATGAGAAAACAGTATTCTAGTTGAGGGTTAACTGTGCAGTGGATAGTAGTAACATTTTACATTGTTTTTCTCTTAGTGGATGAACGAACCATATCTTGTTTGTCATTAGTGTTGCTGTAAATTGTTTTTCTGATTGAATGAACTTAAAATGTTTTGTTTGATAACTTTTCAGCCCCTTTATCTTAGTTTGGTGCTTTATCTTTTTATCTAATTCTCTTCACTTACATGCATAAAGCACTGAAAACCTCTTCCAAAACTATTCTTGGTGAGTTTAGCTTGCTTTATCAAGGTGATACATTACTATAAATATCCATGTCTTTCTGTCTAGCTCTCCGTATATATGTATTTGACATTTTAAACAAGACAAAACAGCAGCCAAAGGTAGAAACTAGATATTGGTTTGTAGTTAGCGTACAACAAATGTTTTAAGTACAGAGAACTTAGACAGAATAAAGGGTATTCTGCAAGGTTTGGTACTGGTAATATTCAGTGGAGTTGGTTTAAAAAGGGGGTTATCTTTTACATATTCTTATCCTCAGATATTATCTTTATTCAAAAAACCAAAATTCCCTCTCTTGTGTCCTCAGTTCCTTTAATGTAGATGGTGTTAATGTTATCTGAATCTTTTATATTGTCTACCTTTTAAGAATTCAGTTCTGTAAATATTTTCATTGTTATCTGCTGGCTGCAGTATATAAATCCTTCCCTGCTGTATCAGAAAATATGATCCATGTAAAAACCTTTGTAAAAAAATCACTGTTTAACAAATTTTCTATTTCTTTATCCTGTTTCCAGTTTCTGGCTGTCATTTTTTATGGAATTGCTGTTATCTTTCGCTTTCTTTGCTCCATGAATGCACATGCCCAGCTCATTGCTAGCAGAAATTTCTTTTATGTCTCGAACCCTCTAAACATCCTTTTAACTTCTGTCAGTTCCCAGTCTTCATTTTTGACTGAGAATTAAAATCTTTAATACCTTCTGTTACTATTGTTCTTGAGTCCTGGTGATGACCATGAGGCCACTGTAACTCCTCCTGCTTTGGACCAGTTCCCAGATCACATAGGCTTTGCAGGAGACAATCACAGAATCATAGAATCATAGAATTGTCCAGGCCAGAAGGGACCTCCAAAGGTCATCTAGTCCAAACCCCCCACAGTCAGCAGGGACACCCCCACCTAGACCTCATGAGGTTCACCTGGCCCCACCTCTCCAGCCTGTCCAGGTCCTTCTGGATGACATTCCATCCCTCTGGTGTATCGACAACACCACACAGCTTGGTGTCATCTGCAAACTTGCTGATTGTGCCTTTAATCCCTCTGTCTATATCATTGATAAAAATGTTAAACAGTATCGGTCCCAGCACACACCCTTGAGGAACACCACTTGTCGCTGCTCTCCATCTGGACTTCAAGCCATTGAGTACCACCCTCTGGATACGACCGTCCAGCCAGTTCCTTATCCACTGAACAGTCCACCCATCAAATCCGTACCTCTCCAATTTGGCAAGCAGGATGTTGTGGGGGACCATGTCAAAGGCCTTACAGAAGTCCAGATAGATCAC
Source organism: Calidris pugnax (assembly GCF_001431845.1). NCBI lineage: Eukaryota > Metazoa > Chordata > Aves > Charadriiformes > Scolopacidae > Calidris > Calidris pugnax. The sequence goes on along the minus strand of NW_015090803.1, from coordinate 3,117,982 downwards.
ATCCATAGGTCGTCCCTTATCTACTGACCTAGTCACCTTATCATAGAAGGCCACTAGGTTAGTCAGGCAGGACCTGCCCCTAGTAAAGCCATGTTGGCTGTCCTGAATCACCTCCCTGTCCTTCATGTGCCCAAGCATGGCATCTAGAAGGATCTGTTCCATGATCTTCCCAGGCACAGAGGTGAGGCTGACAGGTCGGTAGTTCCCAGGGTCCTCCTTTCTACCCTTTTTAAAAATGGCTCTGATGTTCCCCAATATCATAAAGATAGACTTACTAATTAGGAAGCTATAGAATGGGTACTGAATTAGTAGAAAATACAAAACCTTTTGCTTAGGAAGCAGTTTGCTGGTTAGGTCTCTGTGGCTTTGTTTTGTGACTCATGGAGGCTTCTGTGGTGTGGCCAGCCTTGTAAGTGCTGCACGTTCTGCTCTCCCATTTAGAGCCATGGCTGTCACACACCACCAACAGAGGCTCCTGGCCTTGCCTTCCTTCTGGTACGAGCCAAATATTGCTTGTAGTTAATCCAGCCGGTACCGAGTCTTCAGTCATAGATCTCTAATAGGTTATGGCTTCAGCTGAAATCAAGTGTTTCTTGGGCTGTACCCGTCCTTTCAAAGACAGCCTTTAAAAGTCAGACCATATTTGTGTTGCTTCGTGGCATTGTTGAGAATTTCAAATGTGAAGTGTGTCATTTTGTATCACTGAACAAGACACGTTTATCTGTCTTTAGCTCCTTTTTTATTTCTCCAGGATTTTGTTTATGCAACCTTCAGTTGTCCTTAGTGTGCGACGGTTGTGTAGATGACTCTGGTTTCATAGCACATATTTCCATGTCTTTCTGCCAAGATCATTCCGAATTTCCTAGATTTATTTGATTTTGAAGATTGTATATTCTTAAGGTAAGGGATACTTTCTAGGAAAAAAAAAAAAGTTCCCCTGTATACACAAGACTTGACCTCGTTTCCATTTAGCTCAAACAAAGATTGCTATTAACTAGCAGGATACCAAATGAGATGTTTACCCAGTAAACCCCAATAGCTGGTATGCACTTATTTCTTGGAGGAACACGAGTTGAACTAATTTGTATTTCAGATATTAGCAGGTGTGTATCAGTGCTGAATCACGTAGTTTGGGCTCGTCAGGGAATTTGTGTGAAAGAAGATGAAGTGCTGACATTGTCTAAAGTCTGCTTTTCCAGAAATATATAAAGATGTTGATGACGGGGACAGTCTCAAAGATCTGATGTGCTACATATTTATGCCTTGTCTTATTTGAGCATGTACTGGTCTGTAAGTTCTTAGGAAAAGAACCATATCTGTTTGTATTTTAAATAACCGTATTATGAAATACTGACTTTTGTAATCTGGCTGTATAATTATTGAGAAATAAGGTCAGTTTGTTTGTGGTATTGCAGTGATTCAGGTTGTGATGTATAAAACAGCATTACTGCAATTTGGATTAAGATCTTTCACTTGGTTTATAAGATTGAAGTTAGAAAACAATATAGCATATAAATGAGAAAAGATCAGTCCCTGTTTCTTTCTGTGGCAGTATCACCTGTCATATCTTTCTTAAGATTTCCAGAAGTCTGCAGCATAAATGGAGAATTGCATTCCTTCATTCCTTTTTCATTTGTAATATCTAGTGGTAATGAACTGTGTCACAGTTTATCTAAACTAATTTTAATATATACATTTTTTTCTTTTAACTCAAAGTGTATTTTTGCTTTGAAGAGTGACTGTGTAAATCTTCTAATTCAGCAAATTCATTCCCTTTATATACAATGGCAGATATATTTGGTTATGAATAAAAAAATCTCTTCTGTGTGTTGCTGCTGCATAACCAGCACAGCTGAGAGCGTGTGCACTGAATTCTGTCGTGCCTCATACATCAGCAGGAGAAGTGTCGACAAGTTTCTGGTCCAGGGACAGTGCTGTTCCTTGGATGCACTTGTAAAATCCAAGAGGAGACAGACGAGTTGCGCAGGTGTTACGGCAGGCAAAATTTATGAGCCAGAAAGATTCACAGCTTGAATTTCAGATTGGTTAGGTCTAAAGGGCTGGCAATTTAAAACAAAGCAAAACAAACAAATAAAAACATGCAGATCAAAGCATGAAACAATGAGGAACATTGTAAAGTCATTTGTACATGATTCAGATTTCAGGGAGGAATTCTGTTTTTGCATCAACTGTGGCCAGCAGTGGCATAACTCCTCCTGTTTCTTCCTCTCCTGCATTACTTTATTAGTCCCTTCAGGACACTTTAAATGACAGAGTACATCTGCTTTGCAGGCCCTACTGCTGCAGTATAGTGTTGTCACACCTGAGCCAGCTAGTTTAAAACTCATTTGAAAAGCTAACTGAGCAAGGGTATCAGTCTAACTGAGTGCAGACTAACCGCTTTGAGCTCGTGGTATGTTGTGCTCAGTAATATCCAGCAAGTCGTTTACACAATATTTTTGTTTTGGTTTGTTTTTTTAACCTGAGGGGAATTATTTCCCTTTCAGCCCTTTCATAGAAAAATTCTTCCTTTCTTCTTCCTTTCTCCGTCCCTCCCACTGTTCCACTTGCTTTCACATTAAACATTTTTAAATGTGAAGTATAGAGCAGTTTAAGTCAGAAGTTTCAGTTGGAACCTTTGCCCTGTAAATTCCGGTTAACAGGAACGCAGAAGTTTTACTGAGGCTTTACAATGTACAAATAGATATTTTCGACGGACTCCTTTGGGCATCCATATTTCAGCCAGAAGTGGAAGCCTCTGGGATTGGACTTTTCAGATGTCCCAATAAAATCAGAGCATCGATTTTTCATGCATTTTGGAATGCTGCTGTAAATCAGTAAGTGTCCAGGTGATGTGTGCCTGGTCTGTGCTGCCTGCAGGGCTCAGTGGGGACATGGCTACTGCTGTCTTTGAGCTTGCGTGGGCAGCAGGCAGCCTCATGGAGGCTCTCAGGAGGCTTTGCTCCATCAGGGCTAGTACGGAGCGCTTTCTTCAAGTGCATTTTTACTGGCAGAGCTTGTAAAAAATTAGGTGGTTTGAAAGAGACGATATGTATTCAAACTTCTGAGTGCTTTTGTGAACAGAAGTCAGCCCACGGGTGCTGACGCTCCCGTAAGCGTTTTGGGAGAAATTTGGTGTTGGTGCCTTTAGGAAGGAGTGTGTAGCGAGAAAGGGAGGTAGCGAGAGAGGGAATGCATGCATTACAAGAAAGGAGTACATGGGGATTGTCCTCCCTTCCTGGTCTTGCCTTTCTGCTGCTTTTGCTCGCTCCCTGTCTCCCTTCAAACCTAAACCTTTCCCTGCCACCAGAGGAGCATTGAGGACTCTTCTGCAGGGCTCCCCCCCTGTGAGAGCATGAAGTGGCATGAAGTGTCTGAAGTAGCGTGTGAAGATCTTTCCCTTTGTGATTCATCCAGACAAAGTAAGATGAGCGGTATCACAACAGCACTTTCCATATGTTTTGAATACCAAGAGCCTCTTGCGTTATTGAAGTCTCTCTCTCCCCCTTCTCCTCAAACGGTAGTGCACAACAGAGAAAAGCAATTCAGCCTAAAAGCAGTGGGAAAGCAGGAGGCTAACATTTTGTTTGACTTTTTTTTTTTTTTTTTTTTTTTTTTTTCCCGTGCCCCCAAAAAAATTGCTATGGTGCGGGTC